>NW_009231008.1:273-695 GCF_000690835.1 Fulmarus glacialis | reverse complement strand
CACACACAAAAAAGAGGCGGCACCCTCTCAGCCAGCCTTGGCACCATCCAGCTGTGGCGGGGACACTCAAATGACCACATCTGCTGCTGCTGCGGGGATTGCTACCTAATTCAGATCATGTCAGCCAAACAGTATCACCAGGAAAGCAGGGTTTAATTGTTCCCCCACCCAGTCCACACCATTTCGCTGTGAACTTTGGAAAGTAATTAAAAGTATTTAAATTCTGACTTTATTAAGTGCAATGAAAAACCGAAAGAAATCCACCCTAAAACAAACCCTGCACGCCAAGTGCCAAGAACGTTAATCACATGCAATTAATCCCAAACGGCAGACTTGTAACAATAAACTTTCCAATAGCAAAAGCAACATATCTTTATATTCTCTGCACGCGTTCTCCTAGATAAATGCGCTGCTCCAGCGTT
>NW_009231008.1:0-236 GCF_000690835.1 Fulmarus glacialis | reverse complement strand
GTAGCCGAGACAACGCTGCGCTGTTTCACTCCTCTCCCCGTGCCATCGATACACCGCAGGTGTGATCAGGCGCGGCCTCAGCCCTTCCCCGGGCGGTGTGAAACGGGGCGGGAAGGGGCTGCGGCAGCCAGGGGGGCTGCTTGGGAGACCCCGGGGGGCCGCGCCCCTGCATTTGCAGGGAAAGGCGGTCCGTCTCCCCGCGCAGCGCAGGGGCGGGCTGCCTGCCCCGCAACCTG
>NW_009231007.1:0-1448 GCF_000690835.1 Fulmarus glacialis | reverse complement strand
GCTGGGAGAGGGGCCCACGCTCGGTGCGTGCCGCCCTGCTGGTGCTCCGCGCCCGTGGGCAGCGCTCCGGCCACCTCGCTGAAGCCGTGCTCCCATCCCCTCCCCGCTGCACCGGGAAGCGCTAGTGATGGCTCCGCCGCCCGGCTTTTTCCCTAAATCGTGTAGATAGAGAGAAAAAAATAAACAAAAGTACCTCCGCAAAGTCCCTCCTTCAGCCGGAGCCGCCGCAGGCTTTTACCAGGAGTAAGGGGAGCGGGGCCCTCATTTTATCCTTTTCTCATATTTAGTGGCTCCCTTTGACGGAAACGTAATTTGTATAATTAGCCGAGCGCACACGGGCGACTGATGGGCTGTGGAGTGTGCAGCTCTCGACGCTAATTGCTCTCAGGAAAGGATTCAGAGCGGCTTAAGGCGAGAGATTCGCTTTCTAGTGTTAGGATGGGCAGCTTTCCCTTCAGCCTAAATCACTGTGCCGCGAGGTGTACGCGGTCCTGCAAAAGCCCCTTTTTCAGCGGGGAGGGAGCATCGCCGCCCCTCGGCTCGCCCGTGGGGACCCACAAGGGGCAGATCCTGCCAACACGCGCGGGCTGCGATTGCACGGCACGACACAGCGACCGAATGTGGGCGCCCAGGATTGGGCCCCTCAAAATCCCTCTTTCCTCACTCGCTCTCTGCAAGCAAATTGGCATTATTTTTCTTCCCTTATTAATAGAAGAAGGGGTAATTTGGAAACGTTTCTCGTGGTCGAAATAATTTTATTTTATTCAGAATATACAGTTTAATTCCTCTATCTACAATTATTTACAGGGTTAAAATAACATTGAAAAAAGTCTCTGGAAAAGTTGAGGTCATAGATTTCAAGGCACCATTGATAGTGTCCACAGCTGAGCCAAAAAATGTCCGTATTGTATAAAAAAGGGTTTCCTTTGAAATGCAATAAGTTACATGCACAAGCTTTACACATTTTAATCTTTTTGTTTCGTTTCCCTTTTAAAAATCCCCCATATGCATTCCTTTCGTTATTATTCCTTAACAGTAAAACACAGGAGTCCAAAAAAAAAAAAAAAAAAAAAAAGGGTCAGACTCTAATAAATTGTCCCAGAGGCCAGTGCTAACGGGTGCTGTAGGGAGCCGTGGGGTTGGAGGTGGGAGTTGATGGAGTTGGCAGCGGGGTACCAGGAAGCGGAGCTCTCCAGGTAGCTGGATGCAGGGGACTGGTTGGAGTTTGGAGGGTGAGCGTGTGCGTGGGCATGGTGGCTGAGGGAGCGGGACGAGCCCTGAGGTTCCCAAACCGCGGGCGACTGCGGAGAGTTGCAGGCCATGGGGTCGCTGGAGCTGGGGCTGTGCTCCGGAGGCATCTCCCCGTTCTTCATGATCTTCTTAATCTTGGATCTTTTATTCTGAAACCAAATTTTCACCTGGGAGGAGAGGAGAGGGGCGGAAAGAGG
>NW_009231006.1:0-15704 GCF_000690835.1 Fulmarus glacialis | reverse complement strand
ATATAAATATATATAGAAAATTTAAACAAAAACACATTTCAGAATTAAACACGCTGTTCTGCTAACGTCAAAAAGAATTTTTTCATCCACCACATACGGACCCCTTTCGTCTTTTTTTCCGTGAAGTTTCAGTCATACTTTCCTAAGGTTCTTCCTCTTTTAAATGAACCTTTCTGCAGACTATTGTCCAATCAGTTTAACCATTCGCACTCCAACAAGCTGGAGAACTGCTCTTGGATCAATTACCAGACTGTTCCCGGCACAGACCATCTCATTTTTGGACAGCTCCAGAAGAGGAGCTACCAACAAAAAAGGCCAGTACATAGAAAGGAGAGGACTCCATCCTCTTGGGGTCTCAAGCCCATGGTCTGTGCCAGCCCACCCACTCATTTCTGAATGCATGGCTTCAGCTGACTTCGTAAGGGACCACCAGGGTATTCTGAACTGGCCTGCTGAAGCCACTGGCCATTTTACACTAACCAGGACCCCTGGGGCTGGCAGCTGAGCTGGCACTGAACAGACGACTTAATTCTCACCCTCAATTACTAACCATCAGACTGCATGGTCAATAAACCTCTGATATGAGATGACTATTTTTGCACAGACTAAGTAGAGAATGGCTGCCTGGTTTCTTACTGCTATGAACTCAATTTTGCCTCTCTTGGTACAAGCTCTGGTACTGGATCCAACCTTGAATTGTCTGAGCAGCTGGAATCCTGCTCTAGTATATTAACAAAGCCAGAAAATACAAATGTGCAAGCAACATTTTTGGGAGGTAGACGGTTGGAAAAAAATCTTATCCAGAGTGTTTACAGTAAAATCCAATACAGAATATTTTCCTATAAACATGCATACAATCCTGGCCAGGCACAGAACAGACTTATACCCACTGCTATCAAGAGGCCCCTCCCCCCGCACCTGAGAGTAGAAGGGAAAGTAAAGCCAACATTGTCACTGCAAAGGTGTAAGGAAGTTGTCAGCTGAGGCAGCAGACTGAGGTCTAACTTGTCTCAGCTGACATGACTCTGCTGCATGAATGTCAGGAGAAATTAATGAAATAATGGAGGCAATAAGGTTATGGGTGAGGCAAATCCAGGAGCTACCAGGGTAATACTTCATGCTCTGTAAACTGGAAGTTGTTTAATCCTGCTATCTACCCATCCAAAGATGCTTCTACTTAGCTACTCAGTCTAAGATGTTGCTTTTAGTGCTCGCCTCTCATCATTAAGAACACTATTAGCAATCTCTGTAGAAAGAAAAAAAAAATCAATGTATCAGACTCTCAGGATGTTTTTATGTTGGGAAGAGCACCCATTAAATTATCATGAAATGTTCATGGATACATCAGAAGAAAGATGATAAATGAAGATCTTACTGTTGAATTGTTGATGGCAACAGAACAGAGGCTTGCCTCGTGGGCAGGAAGCCGGTTTATGTACGTCAGCTGGTTCAGGTCCCAAATGATGCAGGTTCTGTCATCAGATCCACTCACGAAGATGCTGTAGGTCACAGATGCAGCAAGGCAGGTCACTGCCTGAGTGTGCCCATACAAAGCCTGGTGGGGAAAAAGCAACCAATAAACCACAGCAGAGGGTGGCTGATTTAATAGGGAACCACAGTCCTACTGTCATTTGCTTAGTAAGAACAAGCAACCTAGTCATTCTTTGGACAACTGAAAAAGGTATGAGGGGGAAATCCCAAAGGATCTTATAGAAGCACCCTTGTCCTCAACTCGTGGTTGAGGAAAGTTGAGTCTCCAAGAGATTAAATTATTTGCCCCAAGCTGCACACTAACTCAGAACCCTTGGCATACAATTCAGACTCTACGACAGTGCTTTGTGCTCAGCAACAAAACATAATTTTTCACTTCAGTCCATGCAATTTTAAGTAAAATTTATGCTTGGAAAGTACTATTTCTCAATATTTAAAAAACATTTTGAAACAAAACTTACCAGGTTGTACTTCAATGACCTTCCCAGTTTTTTCTTTCTGTTTTTCTAAACAAGTACTAATATTTTTCCAATTCTAGTTACGAAGAAAAACAGCATTTGGGGATAATAAAGCTGTATATGAATTCCCTTCTCTTTCATTATTATACAACATCATTTTTTTTTGTTTGTTTTGTTTTGTAGGTTCTAGAGACATAAGGAGTGTCCAGTTTAACTTAGCCATAAACAGTTTCATAAAAAAGACTACACTTTAGGCAATTTAATAGCACAGGTAAAAATCATGGATAGATGTATACTGATGACAATTGTTTAATGCAGCATTCTCGAGTGACAGCAGTATACATTTCTGCTGCATAACCACCAATAAAAGTAAAGCCTGTAGGGCAACAGAGAAAAAGTCCTTCACAGCTTTCCTAAAAGGCCTTTCGCGCTCAATTTTTAGCTGCCTTACTGTGAAAAATCAGACCCACCAGTTCTAATGTTGGTTTTAACAGTAAATGCCTATTCCCTGCTGGCTTTCTCTACATGACATAATTAGTACATCTTCAGGGTCTGTCTCAGTTCAGCATGGAGCAGGAGAGCCACATGTCCCGGATGATTTTTGCAAACACATCTCATACTCTTTTCCAGCGTGTGACTGTGAGACTGAACTCTTGCTGTCTAACATGTGCTGCCACTTGCCAAGGTTACTAGGACAGCAGCATTCAAACATTAATCCACTGGTGAAGAAGCGGAGCTGCAGCAGGCTATGTACTACTGAAGGTGACCTGCAACTGCAAGGGATGAATTTTCAGCTTATGATTTATTCCATTCACAAGAACTGTCGACTAAAAATACTGGCACAAAATGAGGTCTCCAACAGTGGTCAGAAACACTCTCAACTGAGCATGGAAAAAGAGACTCAGCAATAGCTTTGGACTGGCTGTAGAACAGTCTCTTTACAAAAGACTGGGCATAACCCAGTGCCTGTGCTCGAGAACTGCACAAGACGTCTGCAAAAAGGGCTGGGACAAGGCAGGTTCAAGGGCTCCAAATTTCCTCTTGTGCTGGTTTTCGCTGGGGTAGGGTTAATTTTCTTCAGAGTAGCTAGTGTGGGGCTCTGTTTTGGATCTGTGCTGGAAACAGTGTTGATAACACAGGGATGTTTTCGTTACTGCTGAGCAGTGCTTACACACAGTCAAGGCCTTTTCTGCTCCTCACCCCACCCCACCAACGAGGAGGCTGGGGGTGCACAAGAAGCTGGGAGGGGACACGGCTGGGGCAGCCGACCCCGGCTGACCCAAGGGATATCCCATACCATATGACGTCATGCTCAGCATATGAAGCTGGGCAAAGAAGAAGGAAGGGGGGATGTTTGGAGTGATGGCATTTGTCTTCCCAAGTAACCATTATGCGTGATGGAGCCCTGCTTTCCTGGAGATGGCTGAACACCTGCCTGCTGACGGGAAGTAGTGAAGGAATTCCTTGTTTTGCTTTACTTGCATGTGCGGCTTTTGCTTTACCTATTAAACTGTCTTTATCTCAACCCACGAGTTTTCTCACTTTTAATCTTCTGATTCTCTCCCCCATCTCACCAGGGGGGTGTGAGTGAGTGGCTGTGTGGGGCTTAGTTGCGGGCTGGGGTTAAACCACAACAACTCTCCTTCCTCCAAAGCATGAAGGAAAACGTACCCACTGTGACAGCATCCAAACTGCCAAGTCAAACCAAGATAAGCTCCTGCACAAGTTTTAATAAAACCCTTTTTTTCTTTTTTTAAGTCAGAAAGATCCTACTTGACAGTGAAGTGCTTTAAATACAAGCTGAATGTGGAAGAGAGGGATAGACCTGAGCCCAGTTATAATCTCAGCTTCAATCCACCAGTGTCTCAATGCATATTCATGCAAAAACAGTCGCATGCCTTTAGCTCTCTACCATCTTCTCATTAGTGTTCTGCAAAGACTGACAGGTTTTCCCTTAACAGTAAATATCCTGCAGCATATCTGCAGAAAGAACCGTGGGGCCTATCTCCAGAGTAAATTCACAAATATCAAAAGACAAAAAAGAAGTGAATGCTTAGTCTATGAAAACTTAAACCAAGTTTGACCATCCAGCTTAACTGGCTGACATGGACACGGACACTTCACAGCTACATTCAACACCTCCCTGAGAGGTCTGTGTGGCAGACAGCAAAGCTTGGCCAGATGCTTCTCCCAGTCTAGTGTTTCATTTGGCCCAGAAATTCTGGGGGCTGGATCACACAGATCGCTCTGCTCGTGAACACTGAGGGAACTGGTAAATTGCATGGATCAATACTGAGGCTATTATGCTCAATCTTTAGTGTTCCACAAAATTGTGGAAGCAGCCCCTGCTAGAGAGGGAAAAGTGACTTTTTCTGCTGAAATATAGTTTCTGTACTTTACTACATTCCAAACCAGAATGTGTCAGTCCCATGAGACAGCTGGTAAGTGAATAGCATCCACTTTATAGCACATCAGCTTTACTTAAGCAAAGCTCACTCTCTCAGGAAAGATGATACAATTTTTTTGTTCAGCAGAAAAAGCAGCCACCATGAAGCAGTGAATTACATGAAAGCAGCAAGTAATTCACTGGAAGACATTTAGAACCATAGTTCAAATTTACATCTATGCCAGACAGTCATCAAAAAAAAAAGCCTCTGCTAGCAAAGAGAAGGAAAAAATACTGAATTTGTCATTGCATGATCTCATGCCACTTTGCGGACTTTGGGTAATACCAGATTAATCACAGTGGAACACATCAGCAAAGCTGATTTTAGATTTTTAAAGAGAAAGGCATTATATTAGAGATAAAAGACAGCCTCTTCAAACAGTTGCCTGAAACTCAAACTGACCCCCTGACTGATATCATTTTGATGTTGATGAAGATTACTGCTTATGCTTTTCTCTACTGCTATTTCTTCCATTTCTATGTCCATGTCCTGGTTTGGAATAATAACCAGCCAGATTAAAAGGTCATCACTGAAGATTTTGTCTCATATTTCTGGCTGCTTCTCATGCAGGAAACATCATAAACCTCAGAAGAGAGACTGCTCTAAACACAGTTTCCCCCCTAATTTCAACACACAAGAATTTCAGATAAATGAAGATCTAAATACTTCTTGGGCTTCCCAACAGACACTGAAGTTTTCACATCATTTAATGACAAATAAAATATGTTTTGGCTCAGGGTATGGAAAGCACTGAAATATCGTCTGAATATCCCTCCAGAGCAAATGAACAGAAGAAGCTTCTAATGCTTGGAGACCTTGCTGATCAGTGAACCCTTTATTAGTTTGCCTAAAAGTAGCAGAACATTTTCTGTCTGTTTTTCTTAAGGAAAAAGGGTCCCATGCTGCCTTTCAGATATGATAGAGGTGTACTCTAGCTTTACCTGTAAAGCTGAGAACTCACCGTAGCTGAACCACACAAATCTTGCGTGAGAATTCACTTTTGTAAATGAAACAGCATTTATACATCTGTTTGATGACTGTAGACAAGCTCCAAATCAACAAACACTAAAGGACTTTGGACAATGAGGACTATATCACTCTTATTGGATTCATCCCTACCTCATGGAGTGACAGATAAACCTTTTCTGTTCTGAATTTAGGTTGGGAGAAAAGAATCAAGAACTCTTCCTAGCTGAGCCTTCATCTCCATCAGCTAAGTTCACAGGGTGTTTTGGAGATCCTGTCCATTGCTGTAACAGCCCAAAAAGAACTATAAGCATCTCCAGGTGATACTGGTTTTTGAAAATAATCCAAGGGTTGGCTGCACTTTAAGTGAGGAAAGCATATGCCTTATCTTCACTGTTTCTTTGATGATGATAAACTTTGGAAATGCTACCAAAGGGGGGGAAAAAAAAAAACAAGTAGAGTTCATAACTATAAGCTGTGGGTATAAGGCATATTATCAGCTCCTGACCTGATAACAGGCTGTCACATGATACTGCTGATTATTGGTTTTTTTCTGCCTTCTTGATTCACCAAAGATTCTGCCAGTCATCTGAGAGAAAGAAACTAATTTTTCGGTTTTCATTCAGTTCCTATAGCAAAGAGCCACAGTACTGACCTGTCTCAAGTTTAGACATTTCACTTTGTCCTTGATCAAGGAAAATTCCCAGACACACACAACTGAGCTTGTTCCAGATGTGATTACAGTAGTTGCTGAAGGACACACAGCGCAGAGGCACTTTCCCCAGTCTGCCATGCACTCAAATGTAGTCACGTTCTGTACAAGAAAGCAGCTTTAAGTCAAATGCTTATCTGGTGATACCATGCATTTATTAATACCAAATGGCAGATTTAATTTTCAGAACCGAGCCTCCATTTCTTCAAATCCAGGAAAGAAAAGCTCATCTTAACCAGTCTATACTCACAGCACAGCTACATACTATGTACATGCACAGGCTGTGGCTGCATGCAGCTGTGCCATCCTCCAGGGGCCAAACAGGAAGGCTGGACAAAGGTCAGTGTCTTATGTCTTAGGAGACCTGAGTCCCAATCCCTCTTGTGCCACAGACTTCCTACAGAACTTCAGGCAAGTTCATTCTGCCACCATATAGTGACAGAATGCAAGCATTCAATGTAGATTAAAAAGAAAGCTCAGGCTGTGACGGCCACTGTGACGGCACTAACAGAGTTAGTGCCAGGCTCTGCAATCCTCCTCTTACTTAGATTGAAAAGCCAAAAGCCAAAGCACTAAATTCCATTCTGTGCCAACAGCTGTTAGCAACACCAAAACCAGCCTAAACCAAGGTCAGGTCTATTACACATTGCTACAATTATAGCACAAACATCCTTCTGCTCACATTCTGCATTAGCTCTCTCCCACACAACGGGGACAACACTATGGCACTAATGATTCTGGTGGAGCTGGATGGCACAGCTACAAATACCATACCACAGAGAGAACAAACCTTTACCTACTTACAATGAGGGCAAATATTTCTTTTAAGCTCATGTTCAGAGGCACTGTTGACCCGGAGAGAACCCAAGTTGGACTCCCAACTACTTCTCATAGTGAGTGTGTAATCACACTCACTAGGCTCAGTGTTACTAGGCTCAATGACACCCTGACTTTTGAAGAGACAAAACAAATAATTTATGCCTACAGCAGCACTATGAATTGCTAAGCACCGATTTTAATTGAAATCAATGGAGAAAACTCTCAATAATTTTATACAGGGAGTAGAAAGTAAAATACATCTTATGGCTTTTTCACTTCCATTGACTGTGGGTATGTCTGTAAAAATATAATGATGCGGCTTGCACAAATACCCAAGTCAGTATCTTGCTGAATGACATATTCTGCTATTTTGGTACCCAAGCTAACTCAGGTGTCTTTGCGTGTCATAATATTGTCCCAAACACATCCAAAAATCAGTGTGTTTGTGGTAGAGAAAGAAACTGGATCTGTCAAGTGCCCTAACAAGCAGTGTAATGACATAGACCGTTGATTTTTATCAGCAAAGAAGTAAGAGTATTAACTTTGTAGAATAGAAGACATTATTATTTTGAATGAATGCACTGGGCTAAGCTTGGGAGCCAGAGGGGAATTGACAGATGGTCCTATCTTAATTCCAGCAGAAAGTTCTGCACAATGAAATTTCTAATCAGTGGCCAGGAGACCTTGTATTGTCCTTACGACCTATGAAATGGGGTTTCTCCTTCATTTTGATGGACAACACAGTCACTGGAAGGAAAACTTGAGATTATTTAGAGGGGAAATGCCACATTTTTCAGCGGTGTAGAATGACTTTGTGCTCTGTTGGGATATCCAACTTGAGATTCCTCAAGAAGCTTGACTGTGAAAGTCCTGTACAGCATCTTCTAAAATCAGCTCCCCAACAGCCAAAGACCACACATATCATTCACTTCTCGAATGCTTAGACTTTTTGTTATTTACCTTCTCAGACCCATAGTTGCCAAAGCAGCAGGTGAAGTCCTCAAATCCCCAGCAGAATGTTTTGTTCCAAAGAGGAGGAATCAAAACTTTGTTTTTTTCAACAGCCAGAATTCCTTTCTCAGTATGAACAATGTGCCCAATAGCTCCCTTGGGATAGTCTGACAAGACAAAGAACATATTTAATTCTATTGTTTTTCAAGCACTTATGTCACCTTTCCTCCTTGAACAGCTTGTGTGGTGAGGCTGGCAAGTCCCACAACTGGGCTCAGTGCTGTGGCCAGGCCCACAGACAGAATTGCACTCTACAACTGAGATTCCAGACAGAATAATGGAAACACTCCTCTCCAACGGACCACATAAATCCATGCAGAGGGAGTGACGTGCTCCAAAGGAAGGGGTTTAGAGAAGTGTCGTTAAGCTCCTTTTCATTGGCAGACTGCCTTATGCCATGCGCTACATAGGGTGCCTGGCATGTCACCAACAGCCTCTGTTGTACAGCTATGGGAGCTCACTGTCCCCACAAAGATGTGTGATGTAAAGAACACCACCGTGGGATGAAAGAGTAGACACACTGAAATTTTCCAGACTTCTTCAAGGTAAGAAAAGTAACAGACTAAGAAAAAAATGAAGAAAAAGAAAAGATTTGAAGATTGAGAAGTGGAGAAAGACAGACAGTATTTACTTTGCTGTTGAATGTAAAAAGAGAGAATGAGAATTGAAAACGGTGAGCTTTATGTTTCAATTTAACATATTCAGAATGTAGAAGAGAGAAAAGATTCAGGTGTTTTATAAAAAAAAAAATCTGTTCTGAACTCTACAACAGAAGTTTCAAGATTTCTCCTGAGTATTTGAGTGTTTTCAATGCCCACGCACAATACACACATACACAAACAACAATTGGCAGAGGGACCAATCATACAAAGCTGTGTGACTATTTTTGTGCTCTTGAAAATCCAGATTCACCCCATCCAAGAATTCTGCACTTATGAGCTCAGAAAATGGAGCACAGCCCCTGCAGCACCTTTTATTGTAACTGGTGACAGCTTCAGATTTTGCAGGCTGCTCATAAGAGGCGGAAGAATTCCACTTGAGTGAAGGGACAGCACAGTCTCTCTTCCTGATGAACTTTTCCTTTTTTGGATGTGGTTTCGTGAAGAGCTAGAACAAAGGAATGGCATTGAAAAATGAATCTCTATTTGCCAGATCATGCAGGAGAGACATCTGTTTAAATCCTTAATCATAGACTCCAGGACTGTCATACATGAACCTCTTCATTACATTAAAATTTTACCCTTACTACATTTTCACCAGACTACATCCCTTCCTAACAGAGATAGGAAGCTAATCCCAGCAATTCAGCAAAAGAGAGAAAAGTATAGGTGAGACTTTGAGCTGCTGTTATTTGACTGTACCCATTCCCAGACTAGTGGTTTCTCATGTGACTGTACTGAAGGAGCAGAACTCAGATTTGATGCCACAGCTGTATGGCATACAACAGGAACAGAATGATTAGAAAGTGGAATCACACAGATGTATGTGGGTGCATACTGATGTAGTACACAATATGGAGAAGTCTATAGCCCATCTTTCAGCAGATTTAAATTAAAAAAGTCTCTGATTTAAGTTTCTATTCTTGCATTCCAGTTGAAATCCTACAAGATCAAAATAAATTATGCGCTCTACTCTCATGATAAAGTGGTACCTGCTTTGGTATCTGTCCAAAGTTGCTGATAAAACCCAGGATGGTGCTCTTAATCAGAGGATCTTTAACGTTGTTGAGGTCCATCTTGTCTCCATAGAAGTAAGGGTGATAGGTGTTAACTGCCTCCACTGCAGCTGAGCCATGCTGCTTGTGACCAAAAATCAGATCTATCCAGCGATGGAGGTGTGCACTGACATAGTCACTTTCCAGTGCCTGAAACCAAAAGAAAATTAATTAATTCAGTAGAGTGTATCCATTGCAAATGCATTACCACTTTCCAATCCCTGCTGGAGACCTTAATTCTCTGCAAGTGAATCTTCACACTTTCAGTTCCTCCAGTACCATCATTCTCAGCATATCCTCACAAAATGTGACCAAAGAGATGAAAGGTGGATCCCCACAGGAAAAGGAAGGACAGAGTGCAGCATGCTTGACTTAGGAGACACCAGGAGCAATATCCACAGAGAAAACACAGGCAGGTTCCACTAAGCAAGGTGCAAGCACTCCACAGATCTTGGCACGTCTTCCAGCTTCCAGAATACATTAAAGTCTGTGCTATCAGGTCTTCACCAATACTGTTACTGACACAAGATGGTTTAAATGAGGAAAACATTTGTTAGCATTTGGTACCACCACTTTGCTCTATAGATAAACCACAGGTGAATTAAGGTACTAGTCTATTTGTAGAAATATGCCTTAGTTATGAATCACACTGAGTAGCAGAGACTTTATTTGAGAAGATACATATAAACATAGATTGGAAAGGGAATTGACTAGAGGAGGGGCTTTAAGTTGGGTCTGAAGGATACAGCAGAAGCGGCTGCATGCCATGAACCAGCAAAAAGAATGTAGAGCTTGTACTGAAATAGCAAGGGGTGTTGCAAGCCAAGACAGGGAAGGGGTTTTGCAATCGCAGAGTTGGGGTGTGGCAGGGCAGCTGTATGACAGAAGCTTCAAGACTACTTGGGTTTGATCAAGAAACATTTTGCTACCCTTGCAGGGCTTAAGCAGACAGAGTCGCAGAACCAGATTTCCTCATTCTGGAAAAACTCAGGGTCTGAACTCTTTTCCCCAAAATAAGAAATGGTTAACTTTGATTATGTTTGCTACCCACAGTGACAGGTGTGGATTAATGGAACCAGAAGAAACAATTACTACTGGAGAAGACTGGGAGAGATGCTACAAGGCAATACATCCACTCCAGCATGGGCTCCCTAGAAAGCTCAGTGTAATCATAGCAGAAAACTTGTGCTTAGAAGACTCAGACAGCAAGTTCATAAGCAGTGGATACAAGTTTGAGCTGAACCTTTGCCCACCTCCAGGTTAGCCAGCCTAACCCATGAAGCTTCACTAAATGCTACTGCCCCTGCCATCACCTGCCTCACCAAATTTTTATGCATTCCCAAATGGCCTTGCCCAAGGATTCAAGCAGCAGTGTTAAGCATTATTAAAAATACTTTCCTATCTCCAAATCATTTGACTGTGCAATACTCCCTGATGCTCAGTTAAAGGTCTCCCAAGCAGACCATCCCACCCAAGGCACAGCAGAAATAAACAAGCTAATGGGATCCAGAACAATGGCTCATTTCACAGAGCAGAGAGTTAGTCCAGTGCAGCTGGCTTAAATGACCCTGCCCACAGCTATAATGATCACAGGGCAGCTCAGAGAACAAGCACAGCATACAATCTGTCCCCTGCAAACAACAGGAAAACAGTTATGAACAGACTCAGAACTCATCCTCATTAATAAAAACAGTTAGTCCATGAATTACAAACTGTAAATTTTGCCTGGCATCACTGCCAGAGCAAAACAAAGCAACCAACAGAGCTGCAACTGTGCAGCCTTTCAGTATTTCACTGAGCACTATGACAAGCCCAGCCAGGGAGGGAGAACTTGCGGTCTCAGGAGGAAGTAAATAAATTTCTCTAGTAGACTAGATTCCTAACTTATTAAACATGAAACAGGGAGCTACTCACAGTTTTATGTCAAGAACAATTCTTTGCTTTCATATTCTTTAAAGCAATAGCCAAACCTCAGAACAGTGTTGACCTGGATCTGTTCAATGCACCAAACTCTCTGTGAAGCCTCCTAAAAATGACCATTATACCAGTAACAAGTACATCCAGTCTTGAGGATGATTTCAGAAGAGGCAGAAACCCTCATGTTTCAGAATTCAAGATCTCTAACTCTTCACTTCAGGGTTAGATGAACTTTCCCAGGCAGGCTAATCAACTTTCTTTCCACAGCAAGATTTCTTGCACTCTCCTCTGTAACATCTAGTACTAGCTATGGTTGGAGAGAGAATATTGGACTAACTGCACATGAGATCTGATCACGTCTCGAAAATCATTAAGAACATGATTTTTCATTTGCTAAACTGGTCCTATTTGAGATTTGAATTAATTTGTAAAAGTTGTGTGGCTTTATCAGCTGTGCCAATGTTATCAAATAGTGCAGCTCAGTGGAAGCAGATCTGTAGAACAGAACAGATGGTAGAGATGGCCCAGTATCCACATTACGTGCACTGCGGGGGCTTTACTTCAAACTAGATCTAGTCTGCTCCCACAGGCTGAATGCCACCAGCATCTGGAGTGCATAACTGGAGTGCAGCTTTTGGTTTCGTTTCATCCAAAACAAATCTAGTTCACACAATCTGAGATCACTCTACAGTGAGAGCAAAACCATGCTATGCAGGGATGATTGATACATTAATTTCCAAACTGCACCTTTACTCCAAAGTACAAGGCGAAAGCAGATGTTCCTAAGTGTATCTAAGGAACTTAGATGTATCTAAGTGTCTTTGGAGAGCCCACCATTACTGAAGCGGCAAGGAGCACAGCTCAGTACATTACACTCCAAACAAGCCACAATGTAAAAGACAGCATTTCTCCCTATGTTTTTCTTTAAAAAACATCAGTGTAAAATTGCAGCAGCTTTCAGGCATCCATGGATTTCTGTCTGCAGCACCTCTGTTAGAGAAGGACAGTGTTGTCTTTCCCATGTTTGGGAAACTGGAGAACAGAGACTAAGCACCTTGGAAGGTCACAAAGAGAGCATGAGACAGAGCAGAGAAAGGAACCAGAGCACCCCAAAACCTACATGCCTTCATTGGAGTCACGGGGGAACAGCAGAGAACTGTTGCATGTTTTACCTCAGTGGCCAAAACCTATTTGCAGTAGGTAGCACTGAGTTGCTTCCCTGCAAGGGAAGGGATTGGGCACTCCGTAGGCTCAACTCTTCATTTTAGCAAGGACTGTACTTTGAGCAGCAAGTCTGCAGTGCACACAACACTTACACAAGGATCTCCTTCCTCACAGTAGATGTATCATCATGTGGTTACGGGCACTGACAAAAACTCAGGTCTTAGGCGCCTTCAGAGATGCCTGACTCAGTAATACCTATTATGTATGTACAGGAGCTTAAGCAGTTTGAACATGGCTCTTAATCTCTCTGCATCTGAGTTCTTTGGCAAAAACATTCTCTCCTTATCCCCTCAAGCTAATAGGTTGCAAACAGGCACAGGACAGTCTCTGATTGAAAAAAGGAAGGCAGGTTCTGGGGGAAATTCAGACACTGAATAGTGTTTTCTTTCCAAATAAGAACAAAAAGCCCAACTCTCAAATTTTCTCATGTATTAAAATCCTCCCTGCCCAATTCTAAATCAGGAAAAATTACATCCTTGTATTTTACTAATAATGAAGCTATATACCATACAATATTAGTTTTAACAGCTACATCATAAAATAAAATATTTTCAGTTCAGCCTGTAATCTAATATAAACATTGCAATGAAAAGATCATTTTGAAATGTTTTGATAACAAAGACAGAAAGTTGAAATGGTTTATTGAGACATTTTCTTGTTACTACTGACACTCTCATTTCAACCTGACTAGTTTTCTGGTGAAAAACTCTTCCATACATTTTTTTCCCAGACAGGTCTACTCACTGTGTGCTTGTCAGCCCAGTAATACTGGGCTGTGATCTGAGTTACACATATAACTGCTCCAGAAATACAAGGTAAAACAAAGAATAAGAAGATTAATGTAGCTTCTGTAAAGGGACTGATTAGTTACTGAATATGCTGTAAATTCAATGTACCGGCTTAGGTTACTAAACTGTGTGGCAGCACACCACTGAGTCAAGCTACCAGGCACGGAGACACTTGAGACCTGCTAACAATAGTAAGCAGCTATTCTCCACACCACATAACTTGGAATATCATTAATTCGCAAGCTTTTATGTATTGAGGAAGGATTCTGGGACAAAAAAGTGATAGGTGACTACTTTCAATCACATTTTCAAAATGATTGAAAACAACATTTTTAGGAAGTATATATAAAAGTTATCCATTTCAAAATAGGTAAAGTAGCAAGATAGAAATTTAACTATTTTTAAGTATTTTTTTAGCATTATTGTTCTGACACAGATTTAAAGTGAATTGTTCAGGTCATGAATTCACAATAGAGACTAAAGGGAGCCTCTTAATCAATTAAACCAAAAAATGAAATATCTCACTATATGCTCAACAGTCCTAAAAAAAAACAAAGGCAGGACTAGTGCACAAAAAAGTAGTCAAGCACAGGCTCAGATCATATCCACGTTCACTCACAGGAGTAACATGAGCACGTGTGAATGAATCCAGAGTTGAACAGGCTTACTCTCATACTCAGAGTTATTAACAAGCCAAAGTGTTTGAAGCATCAGGAACCTATAGAGACAGCATGGGATGCAGGTGCTACAAAGCACTGACTTGCCTTTGGAATATAATGTTTTAACAACAATCAATTCTTTGCAAAATATGCAGATGATGCACACTACCAGGAGCCTGTTCTCTTAAAACTGGTTTAAATAGAAGAACATTTTCTTCAGGATGGATTCACAGCCCACAGACCAGCTCATAAAGGATTTTTTTTTTTTTTAAACATGGATAAAAATGGCATTGCCAAACATGGGACTGAGGCTAGATTACTGACAGGTGGCTGTAGGGAGAAGGAGATGTAAGAAGAGGCCAGAACAAATCAATCAAACAGATGTACAGGGTCTCAAGAGGGAAAGGAGAGACAATTTAGGTTTGAGGGGTGGAGCCATACAGAAATTCAAAATATAAAGACACGGGGAAGGAGATTTGTACATAATGCCAGAAAATGAAAATGGTCCCCTTCCAGTTGTCTCTATACTGACTTGAAACAAGGTATCAGGACATCAGAAAGAATGAGATGAAGGTTCAAGAGAATGCCCAAGAAAAGCATGGAAAATATTTAGTAGTATGGACAATCACAGAAAGTATGGGCTCTGAATGCAGCACAGAAGTGCAAAGCAAGGGACATGAAAGTAATGGTAACTTAATGGGACCATGGTGGTTCCTGTCAATGGTTAAGGGAACAGTGGAGAAAAGAATATTTACAAGACGAGTATGACTCTGGTTTTGTTCAAAACAGGAACAAAAAGTTAAGGCAGTCAGTAAGGAGGTCAGAGACAGGATTTAGGAACTAGCATTTGGAGAGGTCAACTGAGGGGAGGCTTATTTGGAGATATCAAAATAGAGAAGATGGCTGTAGCCACAGATTTGGATGCAATCACCTACAAAGAGATTATAGAAAGCAAAAGCTGAACCCCCAAGGGCAGGGCCTGCATAGCATAGGAGAGGTGAGAAGAACCCACTGAGGCAGAAACTGAAGGTACTCATAACAAACCAGGATAATGCAATGCCTTGAAAATCATGGGCTATTTGTTTAGTCCACCAATGCTAATGCATATAATCATCATGGTTCTTGTACACAGCAACAATCTGCACACACTCACAAATACAGATTGACTCTTTTTGCCAGAGGAAACCTGATGAGATAATGCAGGGGCACTATAGTACAGCCCATTCCCTTTTTAGCTCTAACAAAAAGACAGACCTGCACCAAGATATTCAGCAGCAAAGTCTGAGTTCAATGCAACAACCTTCATACAAAATTGTCTTTGCACTCACTACTATGCAGCAGGTGGCATCATACAGAAGTAAGACTTTCTAATTATTAATAGAGAGCAGTAATTGTAGTAAGTCTCAGGACCTTAAAGCTACTTGCTTTCAAATTGCCAAGGCTGACTTCATTAAAGGCAAGAAATCACATTAGGTTTCCCCCCCCTCCCCCCCTCCCT
>NW_009231005.1:17326-21812 GCF_000690835.1 Fulmarus glacialis | reverse complement strand
TCTATGATTCTATGATTCTATGACTGCATATATAAATACATATAATATGTATATCCATATATAATTATTATAGTGCACACAAATGTGTGTATCATTGTAAACTAGAGATGTGTGCATAAACATTCAAACACACATCGCCAGATTTCTTGGTTTTCCCCAATAAATATGCAACTTTGCATGTGTTAGTAGAAAACTGATAACGCTCGAATAGCTGAGTTGACTCAGTTCCTATGGACACTGAAACAAATCTAGAAAAAATTATTTCAGGAGTAATATTAGGCATACATGTTTACCTTTCTAGTAGAACTATGAAAGGAGAAACACGAGAAAACAAAATAGAGTTTGCGTTCAAGTCTGATATACATTCATCTGTATCAATATCACATGTAGCCTCTGCAGCAGAGGAAGTTACAAAGTGAAAAAAGAGTAGTCATGAAGGCTCACATGTAAATGCTTAAAGCTTCTTTTATGAAGCAGAGAACATTGCTTCAGATAAGACTTATTACAAGATGCATAGGTTCTTTAACATCTGTGGCAAAAGATGTCTGTGCAAAATGCTGCGAACTTGCTATTATTTTTTTGTCTCTATTATTCATGGTTACTCAGCCTTAGGATATTTTTCAGTTATGTTCCTTAGACATAACAGTGTTAAGTTGCTGAACTATACGCTTCAATATTAATAGTTGATAAACAATACAGAAATCATTTACATAAAACTCATGCTGGACATAAATTACAATTTTTGGTGAACTAAATTCTAATCAAGAAGTATACAAATACATGAAAGAAAGAATTCAAACTAAAGCAGAGACCCAGTCTAGTGTTATGGGATCCTAAATTTAAGAACTGTATATATAAAATGGGTTCTAGGGGTTTTTCTCCCCCACCCCATTTATTTCTGGACTCCCTTTCACTTTTTTTTTTTTTTTAATCATTTGCAATTTCATAGTGACTTCATCAACTACAGAGAAATAAGTCTTTGGCAAAAGCTCTTGCAAGTAACACAAGATAATGAGGGATATTGCATTTTAGAAATGAAACAGCGTACACTGTGTGTTAGTAAGAAAGGAGTATTGTCTAATGATCAAGGCCCCAGACTTAGATGCAAGAAATCCAGAGACTGATTACGGTCTTTCAAAACATACATATATAACATAAGGCTTATCTATAGCATAAGTAACATTATTACCAGAAATAACAGTGGGAAAGATACCGTGGTGATATGGCCTTGAGCTGGCTAAAAAATGTCTGATAGCATGTTGTGCCATATTTGGGTTGTTAGTGTGTTTTAAATTACATACCACTTTATCTCACTACTAACTGCTAAAATGTATGAAATACCTTTCTTTGCTGGCTAGACCTACCCACAGATTTCATCATCTACTTTTTCTTAATCTCAGTTCACAAGCAAAAATAATATTCTTCCTGGACTAGAAGAGGTATGGTGCAGATGATTAAAACAAAACCAAGGAATTGATAAAACTGCAAAGGACGGAAGGAGAGAGATGGGGTGGATGAAAGAAGGAAAGGCAGGTCTTATAACTAAACACAGGTAAATGTAAAGAAGCTGAAAATTCTTACAGCCACAAAGATTTTTCCATTTTTCAAGTGTATTAATGGTTATAAAACATGTGTGATATACAATAAAACAGATTTATCTTACTTAAAAGCTGTATTAAACATCAGCCTTGTTTTTTCAAGAGATCAACATTGTTATGCTATTTTCTCTTTCCAATTAATCTCAATCTAATCATATGTATTTAAAACACAGTGTCATTCTCAATATTTAATTCATTAACATAACCTTAGAACTTTGATTTGCTGGTGTTTTGAGAGGTTTTTTTAAGTTTTCTTCTCCTTAATAGTGTAATTTTATACTGGTATATAAAGATTAGACTGCGTTCCTCTAAAAAAATATTGTAAAAAAGCAGTGGAATTTTCAGAATGGCAACTCTTGATATAAATATCCATAATTAGATTTCCTGCACAAAATTTATCCCTAAAGCTTATGCAGGAATGTACAAATCCTCCCACTCACTGCAAATTCAAAGCGGTATTTGATGGATACGTTCAATCGAAACCATAGTTTTATGCCACTTTTTGTGTTTCCTCAATCCTGGTGATTAGCAGCCATTTCCACTGTCACATGTAAGTTTGAGCAACTGAGAATAAACACCAGACGAACACCTGCTTTAATATAAAACCACATGAGCTATCTCCTAAACTTAGTTGTGGTGACCACAGGTGTCCAAAACACAAAGAATGTTCCAGCCATGCTATTCCCAAAGCAAGCTAACAATGTTCAAAAACAAATGTTAGCAAGCTATTCAAAATTTATTTAATCATATAATTTTATTTAAGGCTTTTGTGATTTCTATGAGAAATAATTTCAAAAAATCTTTAAAAAGCATAAAACATATCTGGCAAAACGCTGCCTTGATACAGCTTGGTTGTTACATATAAACTACTAGAATTCAGCTCCCAGGTGGCAAGACTGTTTTTTGTTTTGCAACTTTCGTAAAGCAATTTCTCATAAAAATCTGAACTGGTAGTTAAAGAACTGTTTGTATATTTAAGGATTCCTGAATTTATCTGTTGCCTCTATAAAAATGTTAATTAAAAGTATACCAAGGGACTTCAACTTTTCCTAAATATATACTATGCTTTTTAGACAAAAGGAACGGGATTCTTCTTTTTATGATGTTTAATGGTTTTATGACAACTTCATGGTCAAGTAGTGTTTGTTTCTGTACATCTCAGGCATTGCCTGACAACAGACATGCTGAGCACAGATTCACCTGGCGCACTAGAGCATCTCACAGCACCAGCTTACTGCCTTCTCCACTATTCTCCAATTCCCAGAGCACTACGAGCATTTGGGTTTCAGTGGAGCTGCAGCACACAAATACTATCAGTGCTAGGACACGGTGTTGCAATTCGGGCAGACAATGGTCATGACAGGGGATTTTAAAGCTTCTACCTGAAAACGCACCAGGCCTAGACAGTTGGTTATACCTAGCCCTGGCTTGTTTGTGCTCCTGGCCTAGGGAGAAGCATTTCATTCACAGGCGCTTCACTGGCACAGCCTGGTACCCCGAGATTAAGATAGCAGCTAGGTTCTCCTTTACAGAGTTGCAACAGAATACAGACATGAAGTGGGGAAATTCAGCTGTTAATAGCAGTTCTCATCAAAAGCTGTTACATAATTTTCAGAATTCTTTTACCTTTTCTGTTGCCAAAACGAGTGTAGAAGTGACATAAAGTGCCTTTTGTATTATAACCTCACCCTTTTAACATACTATACTGACAGTCCTCAAACAGCTCAGAACAAACACACTAATTCTTATTAAAAGGCAACACATACGACATTGTTTGCAGTTCACTGCAGCATAGCAGAATATTATGTAGACTACTCATTCTGGTTTTGAGGTCCAACCTTTGCTGATCCCTGTGAAGCTGCAGTAGTCAGTTCCAATGAACAGTTCTGAACTACCAGAAAATTAGCTTTCTGGGATATTCTCTATCAAAATTAAGCAATAATGAATACAAAGACATGTTTTTTCTTTCAGTAATGCAAATGGGCTACCTAAGCCAGTTCTAAGAACAGTATTACAATGCACCACACAACTTTGTACGCATTACTTTTTGAGAAAAGAGAAAAACAAAAAAATGTAAATAATGATGTAATTTCAGTCTGGAAAAGGAAATGCTTCTGTGTGCTTTGTGCTATAAAAGAGTGCAGTTGCCAAGGAATAGACAAGAAAGCTGTTATGAATGGGCAGACAGTTGTTCTACATAGCTCCTTGGTTTGGAGGAATAGTTTTGTCACTGCATTTAAGGTGGGAGAGGAGGAAGAGGGAGAGAGAAATTTTATGTTTGCTGGGCAGCCTGGGCACAAAGAAATATGAAGCTGACTAATAAAAATCTGAGTCCTATACATAAGCGAACAAAATGACAAAAAGATATTTTATTCATAGAAAAATCAAAAGTTAGCATTTTTCACATGAGGAGTTACACTTAAAAGCAGTGCAAGTACTTAAATATGTCATTATACCTGCCGTTAATTAATCATATTAAAAGAAGTTAGGAGGCAAACACATTTCTAATAATTAGAAGAGCGAATGGCTTATGAAATCCACAAATCAAAATGTTTAAATATTAAAATGACTACAGTCCACCTTCTCATACATCATACTATGGACTGTCAAAATAAATGTCATAGTCCCATGGCCAAGCAGTAGGTGCCAGCTAGTCACCTGCTTCACAGTCAGTTTCTCTTCCTAACCACTAAGGAAACACCTACCTGATGCTGGACCCTGGCCACCTCAAGTCCATCTTTCTTCTCCCTAAAACCAGTCTTTACAAAGCAGACTTTCATCAAAGCAAGGACCCATGTCATTCGTTTGACCCAAATCTGTCACTGATGTTACACTTAGGCTTCCACTGAAATGAGAAGCTGCTAAGCATTAGGTAAGAATACTGAAGG
>NW_009231005.1:12153-17310 GCF_000690835.1 Fulmarus glacialis | reverse complement strand
GGCTGGAAAAACAACTTTTCTGCCTCTGGCCTGCAATCAGTTGGGCTTCTTCCTCCCCACTTTGCTCAAGCTGAGCACAGCTTCCTGTGTAACTACACATAGCAGATATGTTACAGGATAGTAGCATGGCAATGGAAAAACTAGTTCCCCTCCCACCCCACTGTAAGTCCTTCCCTAAAGGACTTTCATAAGAAATTATGAAATCACCTAAACCAAAACCTCATCCACAAAAGTAAACTTCTCCATACTTCTCTATCTCTATCCACATCTCCATTACAAAATAGTAGTAAAAATCCATGCTCTCCTTTCCTTGTCTTCATTATTTCCATTTCAGAATCTGTTCTTGTCTTCATTCTACATAGCTTACAAATAAAGCAAAGATGTATTTGAAAGCAAATTACCTGTAACTGCAGATGTCACCCATGACAGCAAGTAAAACATATCCTTTCTGAGTATAACCTATATTCATCTGCCTTTGTCACACACCACACAGTAGCAGTGCCATCAATATCTCCAGATTTCTCCATCCTTTACCCAAAGCCACTATACTCTTTCAGGTTTTTTTTTTAAATAACCATAGATCTGGCCTTAAAAATCGCTTAACTTAAAACTTTTGAAGGAGCGAGCAGCTTTCTAAACAGTTATTTTAAAAGAAAGCTGTACACTGTGCAAACTGGAAACCTACCTAGAGAAACAACTGGCGAGTTCTTACAAACCATTTTTGGCCTCGTATGCTCTTCCATACATTCCGCGTGACAGCACATTCAGGACAATGATTTTATTAAATTAGCCACTAATGTACAGAAATTTGACAATTTGTTTCAACTCATATACAATTATGTATACATAATTGCATAAGATTACTGATCTTAAAGCCTATTTCTCAAAACTTTGCTGGTAAGATCTCAAACATGAACCCACAGAAAATTAGTACTTCAAAAAGCAAGCTGATGTAAATAAACGAGAATGTCTCTTACCATTGATTCTGGGTAACAACTGTAGATAGAACCATTTTTTACATCTTTGAAAACAACTTAATTTTGCAAAAGCTATCCTTATTTGGTAAGAAATCAAATACATTGCATGAGACAAAGGACTTAGTATGTACATGGCATAAATTATTTTACTTTAGGTCTGAAAATAAGGTGTTTAATCCCTCCACACCACTGCCAAGAATTCAAACATTCTCAGTTTGAAAGAATTGTAACCGTATACTTTTCTAGTGCACACACCATTATCAACGCTTTCAGTTAGTAAAAGTTAAATAAAAGACTTAGATGATTAGTATGTTTTAAAGTTATTTTTAATTAATTAAAAAACACCAAATCAAGTCATTTCTAAATCAAGGTCTCTCTGAAAAAGATACGTACTAGTTTAACCAAACTATCTCTGAGAAGTCTGCAGTCTTTTATGCAAGAGATTAGGTAACATAATCAAATGGATTCCTGGTTATACAGTTTACTACTCCAAGAAAAAAGCATCACTATAAAATTTAATAATGGTCCCGATACAACTTGAATTTTAAAACAGCAGTATTGTTCCCAAATCCAGGAGATCTGAAACAAGTGAAGGCTCACAAAACTAATTCAAGCTTCTTGTAGGTAAAAACAAAATTAATTAAATGTCATGAAATTCCTAACCCACCATTCACGTAATGCAAACAAACATCTTCTCAGAAGTTAGAGATATTACCCACACAAGTAAGCCAGGAAAATACCATGACTATGCAAAACACTATTAATCAATAGGGTTTTTTTTTTTTAGCATTGCAACATACATGGGTGTTTATACTGACCATGCAAAATGTACAAATCTATATCCAGCATTATTACAAAACTTTCACTCAAAAGTTTTACAAAGTTTACCATTAAAATGAGCCAATGCATTCAAAGTATTGAACTTGCATCTGGCTTCGTATGAACGAAAATGCGATATAGCATATTCTTGTAAACCTAAAGGAATAAACCATACAACCTCATTTGATCTAACCCCATTTGGGAGGGGGAGTATTTATTCCCCAGACTCTATGAATGGTTTCTTTCTTTCTGAACTGTTCCACACGAGCGTGAAAAGAGGCTACAGAATACATTACATAATAACCTGGTAATGGAGCATTACTTGTCTGTAAAGGTGCTCCCGTGGGGCACCCCCTAGAGAAGCATACCTGAAAGACGATCATTTAACTCTGCAAGATCCTTCTCTCCTGAAAGGCATAGAAGTCAGGGAAGTCCGGTCTAAAGAACAACATGACCTTATTTACTGCAAATTGAATGGTAATTGGTTTTGCTCTCACTCTTATTAAAATAAAAATTAAAAAAAGACCTTAAAACCTGCCACTTACTGATTCAGAGGCTCAGATGTTGTCCTGCTTACACTGATGCCTTGCTTGGTGTCTGCAGAGGGCTGTGCGGCCTAGTGCCCCTTTCCACCTATGCAGTTAAGCACTACCAGCTCCACCACTACCAGCAGACAGGACAGGAAGCATAGCAGCAGGAAAAAATAAAGCAGATGTTACAGGAGTACGAACGGGCCGAGGAGGGCAGATGCCTTGTGTGCCCTGACAGCCATTTTGCTGCCCTGGTAGCCAGTCGCCAGACTCACTGCAAGCTCCCCTCTTCACTTTCCTGACTCACCATCCTGCCACGGAAAGGCTCTGTCCTCGGACAGCAACCAGAGCGGTAGGAGGGCTTTTACTGAAGCAGGCAGGGATGGCAGGGGAGAGGAGGGCTGGCTGTGGCAGCTGCATACCAGCCAGGAGGGAGCATGGGGCCCCCAGCCTGGCGGAACCTTCTAGTGCCAGAGAGGCAGCAGGCTCCAAGGTGTGGACAGAGGGCTGGCTTGCTCGCTGTAGAAAGAGGTGTGGGCAGGCCGGGTCTCTCTGGGAATGGAGGCAAAGGCCTTTTCTCAGGAACCATGAGGGGACTGAAGGAATTTTGCGGTTGGTGAGTGTCTAAGATGACTGAGAGGAAGCCCACAGAAAAGGACTCGCCCCTGCAAGGACGCAGCGAGCAAGGGAAAATGAGTTTGCAAACTTGTTTATTTTTATTCCATCTTACCCAGCAGATCTGAGGTTTTCCTATTTTACAGGTCACCTACGCTTAATAAAAATCAGTTTTAAAGATTATGAAGCTTTGGTGTTTTGGAAAGAGGTAGGGCTTGGTTATTGTGCCTGCGAGATGATCTCAAGCCCTACTTCCTATATCAGTTTACTTAGCAAAATGGATTCAGGCAGAAAATCAATAAAGCAGCAGCAACTTACAAAATTACTCAGTCTGATCTGAAAAAGCATAGACTCCCAGAAGAGACAAACCCCAAAACATTATGTACAATGTATTGTTCTAGGGAATCAAAACAAGCATAGAAAAAAGAAAATCAATAGTCTTTCAGCCACATGT
The DNA here is from genome assembly GCF_000690835.1 of Fulmarus glacialis. Classification (NCBI taxonomy): domain Eukaryota; kingdom Metazoa; phylum Chordata; class Aves; order Procellariiformes; family Procellariidae; genus Fulmarus; species Fulmarus glacialis. Next base: position 13,915 of record NW_009231005.1, on the reverse strand, counting down.
AATTTCACAGTATCAAATATGTGCAAATATTTGTGGCAAACACTGTTCTTTTCATAGCAGATGGGTCAGTTGAAAGTGTTTGGAGCTGGTGGATTAGAATGTTCGCTGCTTATTTCTATAGGATGTTGCTTTACTTTACAGAGACTACACAACACGAATACAAACTCGGTTTGAATGGGAGAGTACGAGCCTTTTTCTCCTGAGCCCTGCACTGCATCATACTCCCCAGATAATGTCAAGTCTGGGAGACAAATCTATCCTCTGGAGCTGAAATGGGAAGAAGTGAAGAGAGAAGACACACTTCTGGCTGCTGGCCAGCACCTTGACTTCTCTGCAGCTTTGGAGGACTCAAGAGAAAATTTGTAATGTATGCACAGGGATGGTTATATGAACAGGCAGAGCTGCTATAGGGAATGTCCTTGCTCTCTCTGGTGAGTGTACAAAGATAGCAGGACTGTTCTGCCATTTTTCCCACTGTTCCCATGCTGCAAGGCAGCTGTTAGCTGATGATGGTGAAAGATTTATTGCATCATGTAACTGCAGCAGTGCAAAGACAGGCATGTGTCCCTATCTGAGATGTGTCATAATCCCATCAGATTGCCATCTTTGACACCTTTGGCTATTCTGCATCCTTTCATGAAGGTGAATAGAAATCATTATGATCTGCACTTTAGAACCATGGACTAACCATATTACTCTATATGTTGTAGTAAGCCTTCAAATTGTGTACAATGGTCAGGGTAAAACTGAAATGCAGTTTAATGTAATGCTGGGTTTCTTAAGGTATTAAACCTAGTTCAGCATATCAGTTTTTACTTTCAAAACAATCAGTAATATAACATAGAGATTACATTAGAAATCTTTAACTACTCTATTTTTAAAATCTTTCACGGGAACCAGTTTGATACAATAGTATTAACGTTCTCAGCAATTAAGGAGTGTCACAAATCTCCCAATTTGTTTGATGTACAAGTGATTTTCTTTTTGTGGAGTGGAGGAGAGAAGAAGATGAAGGCAAAATAAAATGTTAGGAAAAATACATTGCAGGAGAAAGCACCTTGCTATTAGGAAAAGAATGAAACAAAAACCAAACAAACCACACCGTTAGTCATACCATTGAATGCATGCTGCAAAGCCTTCAGACTACCCAATGACTCAGATACTTGACTAGGTGGGATGCAGTTGTGCTGCTTGCAGAATCCCAATATGCTGCCTGCTAGCAGCCTCAGCTGTAATGACTCTTTCTTTCTAGAGAGACATTAAGGAGCAGGTGGGTTTTTTGACAGCTCAGATGAGGAGTACTGGTGTCTCTGCATGTGAATGTAAAAAACCCAGAGGAGAGCAATATGAGCCTTTGGAGAATGGTGCCAGAGTTCTTATCATCACAGAGATCTCAACGTTTTGTTCAAGTCCCACTAATTCTGATTGTATCCTTTACTCCTTTTAGCATGCCTGAAAGGAGAATGGTGTGACACAATACCATCAGAGAGAGGCTAGAAAATATTTTCAGAGGCTATAGATCCATTAACAAAGACTGAACAGGATTTTTAAATGGATTATAGACAAAGCAATAAATAAAAAGATGATTCTTTAAAGAAAAAGATACTTCATGGATGAGATTACTTTTATAATGAAAAAGGCAGCAAAGCCACCATTTTCTACTAGATGAAACAAAAAGCAAATTGACAGTATCGAAGCCCCACAAAAGAGCTACGGCCTGTGGAACTCCAATATCATTTAAGACCAGGAAGTCTTGAGAGAG
>NW_009231005.1:0-12142 GCF_000690835.1 Fulmarus glacialis | reverse complement strand
CCCTACAGGGATGGGAGAAAGAAAATTCTACTGAGTGAGAGGAAGACCACTTTGAAATGAAACGAAAAATAATTCAGAGAGAAAATTTTGTGAAGAAACGGTTTGTTAATATATGATAAAAATAGTTTGAAATTTGGCAGTGGGAATGCAAATGGAAGGAGCAGCCTCAACATTTTTCATCATAAAGCAGTGTTAGCTCATGCAGTAGCCGTCCTCAAACATGCTTTTATCAGTTAATCCAATGTACACACCAGGCACATATCTTGTCTCATTTAATACTCTATTGTTTACAGAAAGAACAGGCAGTGATTGGTAGTAACGTACCATATTTCCATCTGATATTTTAGAGGCTTTTACATGTAATCAAGTGTAATATACAAGCTGATCCCATGTTATCTGGTTAAACATACTAGAGCTTATTCAAATAAAAGCCTCACCAAACCTGAACTGCAAAAGAAATGAGACAAACTCTCTGAAATATTTCTATTGTGCTAATCCAATTGCTTTGAGCCATTTCAGAATTCTGGTTTTATCAAAATATGAACTATCAAGGTTTAAAGTCATAAAATTCAGGTTTGTGAAACATCTGGAGGAACTGTTATCTAAGACGTAAGTAAAGGCTAGAGAAAGTAGCATGCAATTAATAAGCATTAGTATGAGTGATTAGAATCAAAAAGACAGAAATGGTGAACCTCTATTGCAGACTAGAACTTCATAGGATTCATGGATTCAATGATTTAACTAAGCAGTAGCTTTTACCATTAAACTAAAAAACACTTCAGAGTTATTTAGTGTATTGAAGTACCACAACGATTAGGCCTATTCACCAAAACTGGAAAATAGCCTCATTTTAAATACTGGAACTACTATGAATACTTTCCATAAGGGTGTTACTTCATAGTAAATTAAAAGAGTGCAAGATATATATTCCCATTATCCTCAATAGCTTCAGACACAAACTATATTATTCATCAAAGATAGTGTGAAAACTTTTGTATAAATGGGAAGATGATATGAGACCTTTCGTGGTATTGCATACAGTTGCATACAATCTAAGCAATCAAAACAAATGATAAAAACAGTTAATAAAGGAATCAATGAAAGCAATGAGAAAGTAAAAACATGCTAACCAAAAAGAAGTAACCCAAAATAAAATTAGGTTGAATAAGACAAACAGGCCAATTTCATTTACAGATGGAATTAATTTTTTTGTAAAACCTATTTCCCCTTTCTTTTAATAGTAAAATATTATGCATTCTGAGGCATCGGTGTATCCTGTAGGAGTGCACAGGTTAGGAAAATACTTAAGACTTGTGTCGTGGTTTAACCCCAGCTGGCAACTAAGTCCCACACAGCCACTCACTCACTCCCCCCTGGTGGGATGGGGGAGAGAATCAAGAGAGTAAAAGTGAGAAAACTCATGGGTTGAGATAAAGACAGTTTAATAGGCAAAACAAAAACCACACATGCGACCAAAGCAAAACAAGGAATTCATTCACTACTTCCCATCGGCAGGCAGATGTTCAGCCACCTCCAGGAAAACAGGGCTCCATCACATGTAACAGTTACTTGGGAAGACAAACGCCATCACTCCAAACGTCCCCCCTTCTTTCCCCAGCTTTTTATTCCTCCCCCCTTCCTTCTTCTTGCCCCAGCTTTATATGTTGAGCATGATGTCATATGGTATGGGATATCCCTTTGGTCAGCTGGGGTCAGCTGTCCCAGCTGTGCCCCCTCCCAACTCCTTGTGCACCCCCAGCCTACTCGCTGGTGGGGTGGGGTGAGGAGCAGAAAAGGCCTTGACTGGGTGTAAGCTCAGCAGTAATGAAAACATCCCTGTGTTATCAACACTGTTTTCATCGCAAATCCAAAACATAGCCTCACACTAGCTACTGTGAAGAAAATGAACTCTACTCCAGCCAAAACCAGCACAGACTGCCTTAACAAAAAATGTGAAATTCTAGAGCAAATTAGAGGTATTCTAGACTGAGTAAAAGAGAAGAAATATGAAGAGAATAAAATAGACAGATATCATGAGAATGAGTGGTAAATGCCTGAGTGCATTACTGAAATTCAGATGTATTTTTTTCAGTTCTCCAAAGCAGTACAGCAAAAAAAAATTTCATTCATTTTACTTTTCAAGCTGTGAAATGAAGACATTACTATCTCTTTACCTAAATAGCTCCTTAGAATTGTTATACTGAAGCTGTGAAGTACCACAACTGTTGTAATATTGTGATAGGGCGGGGGCAGGGGAGTGGGTTGTTTTGTTCTGGTTTTTTTTTCAAAGAAGTGTCGGAAGTGTACGGAAGTAATGCTAAAATATAGGTTTCCTCATTCCTTACCTGGGTGTAATTGAACTACTTCAGTGCAGACCCAGTGATATTTCTAGAACTGTTTTAGAATGTGAGAAATGAAACTTTGGTAGAAATACTATAAATTGTGAAGCTATATTGGATGTTTTGGCTACATTAAAACTGTTAGTGAAGTGATATAGTCTAAATATTCATATAAGGTCAGTAAATAGTTAAATGCAAAAATGAAGAAAATTTCATTTTCAGTGTTGTTTTTTTGTCAGAGGAAGGCACTGGAAACCTGAAGGTGTGGCAGACACAACAATTTGTGATTTTCAGTGGGGTGCAATAGTTGTTTTCCTGAGCATGTTTTTCTCAGCTTGTTTGGAAGCAGGAGACGAGAAAGATTCAGATTCTTTTTCTTGGCACAGTAATATTTTATTTTATGAGCACTCACCTATTCCCCCTCCCCCTTTCTTACCAATATTCTGATTGAGCCCCTGAGCCTCAGACTCCCTCATATGAATATCGCTGTGTCCCACAACTTTTGGTCTATTCTGTAGCAGCTTTTTATCTTTGTAAGTTCAAACATACAGAAAGAGCATTAAAATGTGTCATTCCAGTTAGAAGCATATGCACTTATCTATATCTAAAGTATTTGTTGAGGCATGGATGATGTGCTGTGCTTTCTGGTCTTTTGCATTTCAGCCATAATAAACTTTAGTAGCTCTCTGAACAGTTAGTTCCTGAAGATGCTTACTTTACCAACCACTGTAAACAGAGTTAGAGGTGAAGGAGGACTTCATCAGGTACTAGACTGTACAACTGATAATGCTTTGCACTCTTATGTATTGGTAGCCAATATCAGCATTGCTTTCCAAGAATTGCTATCAAAATTAGAATAAAAGGAAACAGCTTTGTGACAAATTACAACACAGTTTAATCAACCAAACTTTTTTTAAGCATGTGGGGCTTTTGTTTGGAGGGGTTTTTTTTAAGCTAACATGAGCAATTATTAACGTGAAATAACAGCTTGACATTTTTCTTTCTCCTTATATCTGATTAAAATAAGACTTAGTGGACTCCTGGCAAACTTTTGAAAGCACTTTGCTTTGGCACTGATGATTTGTAGTAGTTTTGGCAAAAAAAGATATTTTGTTCTCACATTCAATAGACATATTCAGTTTCTTTTCTCTTCAAGGAAGTGTTGATGCCAGATGCTTAGATGTGGCTAAGTGTTTCCATTTCCAAAAATGCACAATTGAATTTTATACGGATTTTGTTTCCTTCTAAGAAACTCACTGAAATATTTTGTTTAATGTTAGAATTAGTCCTGTGATCTACACTGTTATGTATTGTGGGCATTCAAGGCATTGGGTTTTCTCCCTTATTTCCCAGTTAAGTCAGCTTATGGCTTAGATTTATTCATTTCAACTGTCTGTTTCCTTCTGTGTAATAACTTGGGAGTAATCTGTAGTCAGCAGGGAAGAAGTGGCCTTTGTATACAAAAGAGGATCCTTCTAGTTACCTTTTAGTCAGTATGTTGTACTCTAAAGTACATATTCTTCTAAAACAATTCTGAAGCTTGGAAAGACATAACAGTCATGTTTTTTCTCTATTTCATTTATCGCCACTGGTAAGCTCTCATTTTCTATATACATTTTTGCTGATTTATAGGGGAAAACACACTCCTAACACTTGAAAAGTATGGTCTTCAATTCTGCAGTAGAGAATATTTTTTCAACCTAAGGAACAATCTGTTTAGCAGTGTTAAATTTAAACTTGGGACCCAGCTTTCTAGAAAATCAGAACGACATGAAATCAATCATGCTAAACTTGGTTTTGTATTTTTTTAAGATATTCAGTAGTGTCATTCTGTGTTTCTCTTGCACCTGCAATTACTTTGTATGCAGAGAACTGGAAACACAGCAGCAATATTTAAAACAATACACCTACTAGCCAATAAGAAGAAAAAAAAAAAATTAAAATCTGTGCTTTTTAACTCCTAGAGCCAAGGTCTTCAGACAGACATGATAGTAAGTAACACCTATGGGATTAATGACCCTGGAGAGTAGTGAAGCCATTAGTATAATTGTTTTCACTGCTGAAAAAACAGCCTTTACAACAGTTGACACCTGTGCCATGAAATGTATGTAGCCAGTTCTAAAAGATATGTGGAAGGGAATGAAGGGGATCCTTTATTTGACTCCTTGCTTCCTAAACTCCCACTTGCTTCCTAAACTTTCAATTCCATTCTTGGTTTTAAACTCTGTTCAAGTGCAGTTCAGCTGAATACAAATGGGTTAAGACTGTAAATGAGTGCATAATTTGCATGAACAATCTCTTACAATCACAGGTATGAATGATGCACACAAGCTCTTGTGTTCCAAAAGCTGATGCACAACTTCTTACATATTTTTCATATGTATCCCATAGTTTGCCACATCACTGGTCTTGCAATATTACTGTTATGACCAGATAGGAAGAAGGTTACCAACATGAGATCTCCAGGGCTATATGCATCTATCAGAATATGAGTAACATTGGTTTCTATATCTCTCTCTGTCTCAGACAATACAGGAAATGTTCCTTATTTTCAAATTGTTATGTGGACTGAATAAAGATGAAATTCTGCTTTAACATCTTATATGGAAGTCCTTATTTCGCACAAACTGACAGAAACTTATGTTTTCATAAAATTTTAGTCTCTGAACTATGAAATCAAATAACTAGCAAATATATTTGATTAATTATTTGCTATGAATAACTGACCTGAGTAAAATAAGAAAAGAGTTCCCTTCCTTCCCAGTCCTAATTACTGAACTTATATAAAAAAATTTATTTCCTCAGAATGCAATGCTCAGGAAGAGTTAAAAGTTGCACACCATAAACAAGCTTACTGCAAATTGTCCTGACTATGCTGCTTAAAACATACTAGCAATATAAGTAACATACACTTCAGTAGTCTTTAGTTTAAATTTTGAATAATTGGGGGGAGGTAGGGATTTTTTTTTTTTTTTTTTTAAGAAAAAAAGATGTCAGACTTGCATTTTTTTTCACCTGTTGCCTGGAAAGTACTAGTTTTCATGAAAATGGTATTTGCGTATTTTAGGGGTTTTTTCATATAAATCACACATGGAACGTTCATGCATTTGATTTTAATTTGAGATGAAGTTTATATTTGAATCTTATAATAGTCTCAATTGATATATGTATCCCTGTTATAGTTCTACTAATGAAGCAGTTTACAGGTTGGACACAGAACCATGAAAAAGTTAGTGGAAGAGACCTGTAGAAATGATTGAAGACTTCCTTCATTTCATATAGCCTGTCATATCAACAGGTCAGAGGAAAAAAAAAAAAACCAACAAACAAAACTTATTTGGTCAGAGTCAGGCACAAAACACATACTAGCTCCACCACTAGTCAAAGTCCTGAGCTTTGAACAATTTGGTGCCTATTCCCTTCCTCATCTTCTGCACCAGCCAGACAGTTTAATTTTACTTTCAGGCCACAATTCCCAGTCCTTCTGGGAAGAACCTCAACTGCAGAGAAGTCAATCTTGCTGTGCACACAGTGACAGATGGTCACTGAATACATTCTGGACCTCCTTGAATCTGTGTGATGTTATGTCTCGGAGAATTCATTCACGGCACTGGCAAATGCTGAGAACTAGTAACATGTGACATACAAAAGTATTTGAAAGCCCTAGAAATGACAAAATGTGCTAATATTTTATATACAGCATAATATAAAAGCGTACTTTGAAAAGTACACTCTTATAAAGTGAGTAAGAAACTGTAAGAAACAATGAAAAACAGGTTACTTCAATTGAAGCATAAGAACATAAATGAGGTAAACTTTTTTCCAAAGAATTATTTTTCTTTAAAAACACTGATCAGCATCAGAACTATTCTTTCCCTTTCCTTATTCAGAAATTAAATATGTATATTTGATCTTTCCAGATGAGACAAGACAAGAAGTCTATTTACCGTAAACAATAGGAAAAGAGCAGAAGCAAAGCAAAGTCTGTCATTAGCAAGGATGATATCTATACTGAAGATTTCTGATATCAAAAACATACCACCAATAAGAATTAATTGTCTTGGATACCGAGGCTATCCTATGACAAATAAAAGACAAATTAGTGGGGTGAATCCTACAGACATATTCAGGCTAGCTCTAACTTCCTGACTCAGATCCTTCTAGCAACAAACAGTAATTTTAGCATGAGCTGTAAAACCTAAGGTGGTTCTCAGCATGCACAGAGCTCTGTCATTAGCTTTGCATCAGATTGGTGGAATCTAAGCTAGATAAGGTAGGTCTGCACAAAACCAGTGATATACCCATATACCCATGTTCTTCAGAATAAGATTACAAAGAAGTAAAAGTATCATTGCCACCTCAAGACCAGTTTCAGTTACTTAAATAAGTATGCATGGGTAATGTCTTGAACGCAAATGCTTATCCAAATAAGGACTGAAGTAGAGATTTCCTTTAATCACAACACACACTTTGTAATTTGTGTAAAGCACTGCAAATTCTTATTTGACTTTGGAAGAGAAATTAGATGTTAAGCACAAGTCATTTTGTTTCTGAGTCACGCTGGAATAAATCTTACCAGGAATTTATCTGTACAAATTATAACAAATGCACCTTCAAAAGTTTGAGATTACTCTCAGTTTTAATAAGAAGCTTTTGGGAGACTAAAAGTCTGAGGTTAAAGTTCTGTCACAGCATCCTTGGGTGAAGGCAATATCGATGAAAACCAAAGCAAAATTATATGCTGTGATGAATAGTTCCCAGTTTTTCATTTCTTCTAATATTTACAAGCTGCAAACACCATATGAACAATTTTGTATAGATCAGTATCTACTTTTTAGCTTTCTTCATTTCTGTGAAAGCAACATACCTACCCATCTTTCTAGATACATATAAAGTACTTTAAAATAATAAAGTGTCTGTTTGGGAAATCTTTTTGTGCCTTCCCTATTTCTGTATTCTTTTAAGTTTCTCTTAAGTTTCTTTTAAACATTTGTATGACCAAGCAGAAGGTACTTGTCACAGACATAGCTGCACTAGGTCATTTGATCATATTAGTGAAAAGGGGATTTAAAACAATTTTAAGCAACTAAACAAAACGCTTTTAATCAAATATTAACATACATTTTAAGTATCTCAGTAGCCATATGAGCTAAATTCCCCATGCACATTAACCAAAATTTTGAATTGTTATTTTAACAAAAGTATTTCTCATCTTTGCTATATTACCTTAACTACTCTTTAGAATTATTTTTATGACAATTTTATGACTTCATGAGACCCATAAAAATCCCCAAATTTATAAATATAGCATGCAATAATCAGAAAATTACTCAAAATCAAAACCATCAGTATTTCTTCTAAACTTGTGTTATCCAATTTACAGACTTTGAAATCAGGTATTTTTTATATATTGCTTTTACTTTCATGCAAAACAATCTTTGACTTAAAAGTATGCATATTGAAGTTAATACTGTAAAACAAGTCACAAGTGTAAGATTATCTTTACATTGCTATCATACACAGAGAAAGCTAATATAAATTATGCCACTGTAGAAAAAGTGAACATAAATACAAATCAGTATTAATTAGCAAGTGAAAACAGATGCAATAGAATGTAGAAACAGTAGAACTCTTCCTCACTTGCATTGTGCTTTGAGGAACACCCAAACTGTTGTAGTATTTTCTGTTAAACACAACACTTCACAGTATTCATACCATACATCGTAATGAACAACTCTTCCAAAATGCTCATCTAAAAAGAAATTAAGTATTTAAGAATTCAGCTACTTGCTACATTTGGAGTTAGTGCATGAGAGTAGCTTGCCATTGTTAAAAAAAAAGCATAAGTGCATAATCAAAGTGACCAGACACAGAATACATACATACATAGGGCTACATTTTATTTTATTCAGACTTCTGAAGCCCTTTTATTACAGTTAATTGAAAATAATTCTCCCCGATGTGACTATTACTGCACACATATGCTGTATTTTCTCCAAGAAATACAAGAAATATTAGTGAAGGAAATACTGATGAAAAAGTTGTCTTCACTTTTTCCTGTAGCTTGCTACTGCTTATATTTAGAACATACAAGGATGTTTCTTAGCTTGGTTTCCTAAGGAAGTGATATTAAGTGATGTGTCAAGTCCTTTCTCTAGCTGCTTTCAAAAAAAAAAAAAAATCCTACAATTTTTCAAGTCATTGACCAGCTTCAACCAAATTTGACATTGGTAAGAAGCTCTAGATACAATCAAGTTGTACTTATTTCATTAAAACAGCAGTAAGACAGATGAGAGAGACCCTCTTATTGCCCCCACTGAAGGAACAGTTAAAGCATAGGGAACAATTCCTGGACACCAGATCATTCATGCAGAGAAGAGCCAATATGTTAACCGCAATGGGGTCTCCAACACCTCATTTTTCAGAAGCAGCTCCATTTTCTCCAGAATGTTTGAACTTCACAATATTAAGAAATGTAGTTTCATCAAGTAAAATAGTTAAGCATTTGAACATATCTACAGTGTTACTAATGTACGGAAATCTTGGCATTTTGCAAGGTCCAAACTCACTGTCAGAATTTCCTTTTAATTCAATGAGTTCTGTACATTAAACTAAGTCAATAAACACATTAGTTAAAATTACATACTCACCAAGGTAATTAATTGCTCATATAACTCATATTGCAGAAATAGGATTTGTTGCATACCCTTCATTTTAGATATAAAATAGATTTTATTGTTTTATAACATGTATAACTTATGATCTGTATCTTTCTTTAGAAAGTTTGTTAAGTAGGTGAGATGAGGTACCAGGTTTTCCATTACTTTTTTATTACCTCTTAAACAACTCAGGAAACTGTAAACATAATATAAACATTTTTATTGCCCAGAAGAGAACAACCACTGAAGCCTACTTGAAAGCCTATGTTTCACATAATTAACTCCTATTTCACAATATGTGCCGCATTGCCAAAGAAATCAAGTTTGCCACGCAGACTGTCCCTGCAGATTAGAACACTTCTCACACAGTTCTTGGCCTCTTGAGCTCACTCAAGCGGACGGAAATCTAGGGGAACATGGCCTGGAGTCAGGGAAGAGAGAGGAAGAGAACAAGCCTGCACATGCCAGGCTTCAAAATCACTGGTATTTAATCACTAGAAAGAAAGAGGAAGGAAGTTGTAGTATTGTTCATAACCTAAATATGATCTATGCTGGAATCTGGAAGTGTGTTAGTGAAAAAAATTTAGCTGAATTACGTTATACTCATTAAGAATTAATTTTGGGAAGATACCTTGATAAGATAGCTATTTTGGCAAAAAACACCTAAGTATCAAAAGATATTCTACAAGTATTAAAGTTAAGATTTTAACTGCATAGGTCTGAGGAGAGTTGGGAGGGCAAGTGTGGCAAAGCATTTAACACTAAAGAAATAGAATTAGGTTCAGTCCGGTTCTGGATTATGGCTCTTTTGTATTATAGACAGCAGCTCCAAGGCCTAATACTTGCTGTCATCCCTCCTGTTTAGTGATAGTGGCTGTCTTTTATAAACTTTACTTGCAACAAAATCCAAACTAATAGATTTTAGAATTTATAGTAGGATAAAGTTTCTAACTGGGCAATGAACACATTGTGAAATATCCAGAATGTCACTGTACAATTCAAAGAATTACAGAACACTTGATTACTTCCTTCCTTTATAAAGTATGCTGCTTTACTGCCACTTATTATTTGACTGACAAATCTGCTTTACAGAATTTGGTGAGAGATTTAATTAAGACTACCTTTTCTGAACAGTTGTTGGCTGATAATCCAGACAAAAGTCTTATAGCCTAGGCAGGCCGTATCAATTCATCTTCTGGTCTTGCTGCCCTCATATACTCTTGCAGAACAGAGTATATTTATGCAAGACAATCACACTGAAGTAGCCATAATCTTTAGGATCTAATTACAGCCTGAAGCAAACATGGTATGTGTTTTTACTCTACAGAAACTACAGTATTGTTCTTCCAAAGCATTATGTTCATTCTTAGTATTCCAAAGCATCCTCATAATTCTTTGTTTCTGTAAGAGAAATTAAATAGGTATCAGCTCCATAAAAGTCTGCATTTGTTCACATTTAGGGAAAAACTTTACATTACACTATTCCTGACTGAGCACGTATTTGTTTTTGATTGCAAAAGCGATTACGGGTATGACTTCAAGAAAATGAAGAAATTAATTTTCTTTCCCAGGGCAGTGTACAAGAAATGCTTTCCATCACTGAGGCTGGCACTCTATCACTCACCTGTATTGTCTCGATACTCCGCTCCCGGATTCCTCTGAAGAGATGTTATGATGAACGATACCAGACTGTGTGGCAAGGCAGGTTGTAATGTGGTGCCCACAGGGAAGCAACAGCATTCTCTTCCAGGTTTCAAACCTTAGTGCTTGATAAGGACCAAGATCTTCAAGAAGTAAAGGGCTGGTACACTTGCTCTTTCTGACCAGGCAGTGCTGTGGCTGCTTAATATCTACTCAAAGCCACAATCACCTTCTGATCTGAGGAGCAGGTGACTTGGCAATTCTCTTCCATTCTGATTGCTATGCACAGGCAGTCATGAAATGGTAGAGTATAAAAGATTAAGTAGTATTCTAGTCAGCCAGACACTTTACTTTGCCCTTTTGAGAATTGGTCCAATGCATCATCATCTATCATAAATGGCTTATAATATGACAGTGCTGGATCTTTAAGGTTATCTATGCTCCAGTGCTAAATAAGAAAGATAAATCTGCAGAAAAGCTCAGTGTAATTCTAGTCAGCAGTAAAGGGATGGTTTCCTCTTCTAATAAGCATCCAAGTGTCAGAGTCCAAATTACTCCTGTGCCTCAGAGTATGAAGCAACCTTTCTTAGTTACCAAGAACAGACCAACAAAGAAATACTGTGCAAGTTTCTGTTTCAAATGTATAGCCATTGCGTGCTGCTATAATAAAGTTAACAGACCAAAATCCAGATTTTGGTCAGTCATTTCAGTGTATGTTTAAAAATTAATAAACTACAATCTTAGATATGCATATTTTTATTAAAGCAACCTTTTTTATTTTGCAACATCCAATACATTATAACATAATGATTAAACTGAACCATAAAGTTAGGATGTTTTTAATAACATTAGATTAAAATAGCAAAGCATTTCAGTAATGTTTCTGTTCTAAGACACAAGATACCGGCTTACATATTCTTTAAAAAAAAGAATAAATATCATTAGAGAGCAACTACCATACTTTGTCAAGCATCTGCTATAAAAATCTTGAAGTACTGAATAAATTGATTTTATTTTTGGTAAGAGTCTACATTGTAAGATCATATTCCAGATTTGATCAAACTAGAGAATAACCAGCTTCTTCTGGGACTTAATAATTACTATACAGCTACTTCCCTTTTTTATGTGGGTTTTCGGGGTTTTTTTGGGGGGGGGCAGCGGGGAGGAGGTTGGTGTTTGGGGTTTTTTTTTGTTTTGTTGTTCTTGTCTTTGGTTATTTTCTACCACACTTTTCCTCCTAGGAGTACAAGAATTTTGTACTCATGACTCAGGTTAAAGTAAACCCTCACAGGAAAGTTATCTCCTGGCCTCTCAGTCTCAAGATAACCCTGGTAACCAAGAGTCTTTTTTATCAGTGCAGACAAACTACCTGGTGCTGAAAAGTTATCAAAAATACTAAAAGGAAATGCATGGTTGAGGTTTTATTGGCATTCCCACAGGGGGCTCCTGAGGCATCAGCTCACAAACTTTTCTCAGCTTTTTGGGCTCTGAAAAGCAATATAT
>NW_009231004.1:0-849 GCF_000690835.1 Fulmarus glacialis | reverse complement strand
CTTTTCCAACCTCAATGATTCTATGATTTTAAGTATACTGTCCAGCCTTACTTTTGCTGAAAGGCTTGCCTTTCTGACAATTTATCAACTAAATTTTGAAGTTAGAAGTGGTTTAACAAAACCATTGTGTATGCTTCCCTGGGGTACACAAATAGGAGCATGTTCGATTTAATTTCTTCTGGGGAGTTACCTGGCTCCATAGTTTCCTGAGTTTCAAAGACTTTGCCAGGTGGAATGAGCATCAGAAAACACAACTACATTTTTTCAAACTTAAACTAAGCAACTTTGTAACTTCAAATTCAAGCAAATGTGTGTTTACCTGTACTGAGACCTAACATGACAATAGATTAATCTTTTAAACTCAACAGTAAGTGAACCGCAGAGTTTGCTACCAGAGTCAAATAGAGAAAGAAAAAAAAAAAAAAAAAAAAAAATCACTGAACTGGCTAAGAACCTGGAACCAGGGGGTATGCTGCAGTGCTAAACTTGGTTTAAGCTTGACAAGAAGTGCTTATTTTACAGACTGTTCTGAGCCTGAGAAGCTGAGTAGAAACAAGAACAAGGTGAAATCCAGTGAAGCTGCTTCTTTTTGTCCCAGGTATTTCCCAACTCTGAAGTCTTAGAGAAGGCAATCAACAAAAATAGTGCAATCCACTGCTATTCTTTTTAATAATAAGCTGGTTGATTTTAAATAGGAAGCACATTTTAATTTTTCTGCTCTGTAATAAGTAGCTGTATTTAAAAAATAGTGCTAGTTTGGTACATTTTATTCCATTCCAGTTTCCATCCAAGTGGAGCTTGATATAAATAACTTAAAATGTATCATTGTTGTGGTTTAACCCGGCAGGC
>NW_009231003.1:25605-41468 GCF_000690835.1 Fulmarus glacialis | reverse complement strand
TAATGATTCTATGATTCTATGATCATTTTTATTGTCCATTATTAGACACTCTCAGAGTATTACATTCTGAGTAATTTATGGCTAAAATTGTTATCCTTTTCTAGAACTGTTGCTAAGCAAGAAATTATATATTTATTCTTCTCTGTTTGCTTTCTTTTAGTTTATTAACATCTATTAGTACATATTTTATCACTTTACTACAGAAAGAATGATTAGGCAAGTAAATTCATTTTCACTCTCTTTAAAACTGAATTTCTTGTTTTTCAGACCGGGCTAGGAATCGTTTGAGACCTGTATGCCAAAACCAGACAACTCTGGACAATAGTTACTTTCAGTGGAAAATATAAATGCTTTAGGCAAAGAAGATCTTGAACTTTTGCCTTCTATTTGAACCATATATATGCTAGTTTAATTATGGAAGAGTACAGAGTGTCTGGATTCTATAATATTTAATTTAAAATTGATTTACTATGGTAGGTATATTATGTTGGCATTTTCCCATCTTTCTAGCTAATCAAATGTCAACTCTAAAACCATAAAATTTCTGGAATCTTTTGAAAGCAAGATAAAAAAAGAGATAGTTCCTTTTTTCCCCAAAATGGGATTTTATTGAAAACTTTAAGTATGGGAATACTTACTTGCTTATTAAAATGAACTTATGCATTATGAATGATAAATATATTTTATTAGTGTCATTTATTAATAAAATATGTAAAAACACTTTTGAATAATGGCAAATTCACTTTAATATGAGAGATGGAGTTAGGCTTCATGCTGAGGCTGGGCTTCCTCTGTGCAAAGCTAACCATACACACCTAAACAGCTGACAAACCCTAGACTTGTAAGATACCTTTTTCATAAATGCTTTGTGTATGCTCCCCTGGCAACCTGTAGCTCAACTTCACACTCTGTTGTAACGTATTCCTATTTTCCAGACTTTTTAATACAGATAATCCTAAAGCTGCTAGGCTTTTCAGTGTGAGCTATAAACTTTTTACCTTCTTTTTCTGCACATTCTGGGAAAAGGATATTTCACATAATCAATCTTCATATTTTCCCAAATTATTTTTTCTCTGTCTCTTTGACTTTAGAGAAGAAAGCATTGAAGGGAGGTTGAGGTTTTTGTTTATGGATTTTTTTACCAGATCTGCATAGCTCTAGGCCAGACATGGTTACCTATTAACAGTTTAAATTAAACACTTCACATGCATAATAAAAAACAGGTTTCTTGTGTTGCTGCTGAAGCAGAATGGCTCTTTTTATTCAATACATGCTTTGATAGTATTCCAGATTAATCTTTCTGCATTTAGATATGTTAAGTGGTGCCTGAAGGATGATTCGCAAATTATTACAGTGTAGCAGATAGTCCACAGCAAAAGAGGAAATATTAAAAGATGGGTTTTTTTTAAGGAAAATGTCATCCAAAGTTTAATATCCATGTGGAGCAGACATATGCTCATTCTATATTTCCCCATCAGAATTGCTCTTTTACTTTATCTCAGGCAAACTTCTGCGTCTTTCCTATTGCTATTGGCTTCCCCACAGATGTTCATCTGCTGCCACCTGATAGAAAAAATCTCACCGCTATCCATCCAATTGATTCCCCCCAAATGTTACTTTTAAGGTTCTGTAATCTCTTTGTCCTATAAATCTCTGAAGTTACTTTTTCGTCATGGAGACCTACTGTGTGAGATGTTCCCAAGCATGCAAGAGTCTTACCAGTTAGATTTATTAAAATCAGAAGAGAAGCAAAACCAAATGCTTCCATTAACTTAATGCATGCAAATTTTTATTTCTTCTGAACTAAACTAAGCTAAACTAAAGTTAAACTGTATAAGCCTCTTTTCACTGAGTGAATGGTTCCTTTTCTTTCCTTTCCTTTCAGTTTCCCGGGTTCTCTTCTTCAGTAACTTTGGATTTGGATTCTAGAAAAAAAAACAGTAAGAAAATGCAGTTTTGTTTTTATGCTGCCTCCCATTAACGCTGTAATTCTATCAATGGGGTTTGCTAAGTTACTTCACCTCTGACTTTAAAAAGAAGTATGATTTCTTG
The DNA here is from genome assembly GCF_000690835.1 of Fulmarus glacialis. Classification (NCBI taxonomy): domain Eukaryota; kingdom Metazoa; phylum Chordata; class Aves; order Procellariiformes; family Procellariidae; genus Fulmarus; species Fulmarus glacialis. The sequence continues at coordinate 39,416 of NW_009231003.1, read as the reverse complement.
AGGTTGCTTTTATCATAGATGAACTTTTTTTTTAGATTTCTTTTTAATTTGGATAGTTGTTTAGCAGCACCTACTAAATTAATGTTGTGATTACTTATTGTAACTATCAACACAGCACAGAGGTTTTTCCATGCTAAACTTATTTTCTTGGAGAAAGAATTTGGGGCAGTGTAACAGGACTTTCCCTAAACCATTTCAATTAGTGAAAATCCACCTCTGGTGTTTTTTTCAGAGATTTTCTGCATTAAGTTTTTTCAAGATACAAAGAGAAGAAATTGTTTTATTAATGTGTTTTTTAATAGAGGAAGTTAAAAATTGAAACTTGATTTATTCATCAAGGTTTCCTACTAGAAGGAATTATGTATTTGCTGGGAAGTATGATCACACTATTTTTGTAAACTGGAATGCTTGGAGGAGCCTTAAGAGCACACTGCTGAGATCACTGCTACCTGCACTGCATGACTCCTTTCCTCATCCTTGACTGAAGACCTGAAGACTTTTCTAAAAATTAAGAAAATACAAAAAGGCCATTCAGAACCAGATGCTGAGGACTGCACTTCTTTCTGGTATGTGCCATCTATAAGATGATAAGGGTAAAATCATTTTAATTCCATGTACACATTTCACCAAGTTGAGTGGGTGATAAAGGATCTAAGAAAATGAATGACACGCTAAATGATTTTTGGAACTAGCAATGGCATGCTGGAACCGTTGCATTTACCTGGTTAATAAAAGAGGATAAGAAGAGAAGTGGGAAGAAGGCAGATGGTTATGTTTTGATTACAGCATGAAGCCTATGTGCCCAAACTGAATTTCCAGATCTCCCACACTTGTGTGACTTTGAACATGCCAGTTAATCTTTTGCATGCTCCAGCTTTGTACCATCAGTGATGACGATGTTTTTCCTATCTCCCCAGAATTCCTGGGGGAACTTTGTGGTAAGAAGTTCTATCTAGCAATGACAAATGAAAATTTAAAAATTGCTTTGTGGCTTTAGCCAAATAAGAAGTAATGCACTTTTATCATACACATTTCATTTCATTCTAAAGCATTTTTAAAAGATTAGGCATAAAAACACCACCTGGATAATCTTGCTTTGAATAAATCATTTATTTGTCTATACTCTTATTAATCACCACCTTAACTGCTAGTCAAAATTTCTGTTTCATTTAAGTTGATTATTCATTTAAGGTATCTAGTAATGTGGGTCACTTACTACAAAAAAAAAAATAAAAAAGGAACCTAATGTTTTTCTCTGAGTTTTATCTGGTCTCCTAGAAAACCATTTCTTTCTTTAGAACAGCTTTCATACAGAAATAAGATTTCTTTCAGCATTAGTGTATCTAGGATAAATGACACTTTCCACCTCTGTATTTTGTTGGATGCCTAGGAATAATGTAGACAGCCAGCATCTGTGCTACACATGAGTTCTTACAGAGAATCTCCCAAACAGAGTGAAAAGATTGTTAGCAGCCCAGATTTCAGTCTTCTTTATGCAGCTCAGGTATCAAATGAGTAATTTGCTGTCCGTAGCTTTGAGAAGCTCAAATATAAAAGCTACAAGAGACAGGATAATGGTATCTTAGTGATTACACTGTTTTTCTAACTACTTCCAAGGCTTTTGCTTTCAGTTCTGCCTTAACAAAAAGATAAGCCTGAAAGCGAGCCAGGTCCTTATTAAAAGCATAGCATATGTCTAGGAAAAAAAGGTCTTGCTGTTCAGATTTATGTCTTTTGGCAGATTTATAAGGTGTTTATGTAGAGTAGATTTGATCCCATGGACAAGTGCTGAAGGCTTTGCTTAATTTCGTAAGTGTTTAGAAATTCTGATTAAAATAGTTCTTGGTAGTAAGATTTCATTCTTAGTAACAATACTTTTCAGGACAAAAGAAGATGGTGGTTTTACCTTATTACAATAAGCATGTTTCACGACCACAGTTGGAAGGGCCAACCAGTGAGGAAAGGATGGGTTACATGCTGCATCTGTCCAAACTTTGACATACTATTGCTCTAGTGAACATGTAATTTATCATCATTTTTATTCAGACATATGCTCAGTAGGCAGTGGGATAAGATCATGAATTCCAGACATGTAACTCTTATAACTAGCTTTGTTATAGGCAGGGATTTATAACAAGTCTCTGCAAAAATGTTTTTAGGTCATAGAAATTAAACTGAATCAACTATAAACATTTCTTCCAGATACTTTTAGCTAAGAACAATACTTCAGGGACTTATAATTCTAAGTATACATAATCTGGATACCAGAAAGTATGTGCATATTTGAGTGAAGTAATTCAGAAAAGGAGAGCATGGTAAATGTATTAATCCTGTGATGTACTGCTTTCGCTTGTTTTGGTATCTTTGGTAAAGATTGTGGAAACATAAACTTAATCACATGGTTAAATGTTTGCTTGTGACACAGGATACTCAAAATGACATGTGAAAAAGGATATAACGTATCTTGCACTGAAGGTTTGCTACAGCTCTAATTGCAGGTTTTATATTTTTCAGGAAATCAGGGACTGTTTTGTAGATTACTTTTTATTCTGTAAAGACCAAAGAAAAAATGCTTTTAGATATTACTGTTCTCACATTGCTACCCAAGTCGCTACTTTTTGTTCATTTGGTAAACTTGTAGATCGATTGTAGTACTGCAAATAAAGGGGATGTTTAAAATGAAATGTAGAATCCTCCCTGGAATACCTAATTATTTTTAAAAGGTCACATATGAGTCTGAGTTTTCAGGTATGGATTTTCTCCTGCTATCTTTGTTACAGTATTTCTTTCCTCTTATTGTTCTCTATATGTCTACAAATAATGGCGTAAACCTTGAACACCTTCAATATGCATTTTTTCATTCTTAATAGTTCTAGCACCACTTAGAAAAAGAATATGTGGAAAAAAAGCATTCAAATGTCTTTTGTTGTAAGACAGTTTCAGTATTTCAAATAAAATTCATGGAAAAATGCACAATAGAGGAGGCCACTAAGGCAAAATAATTTCACCATGATGCTATTCCATTTTGTCAAAAGCTAGTATTCATTATCATGCAACTGAAGAAAACAAATCAAGACCCTCTTCCTATATATATTTAAATGTTTGTAGAGCATTTAAACATTTAAAGCATTTATTTTTCAGTTTTCTTTTATCAATAAAGAACAAATATCTACATAAGGAATAGATGACAGAAAGGGTGCTGGCTTACAATCATTAAGACCGGGACAATGCTAGCTTCATAAGCCTTCCTTTTAGAGTTTTTATTGAATAAATCTTATGATATCAGTAAGTTATATCTAAAACAGTGTAAACTCTTCCGTATTTCTCCCTCCCTCTGCTAACCCTAAACTTCTCTACATTTAGTCCACGTGGCTGGTAGAATGGCACTCCTACTCCTTTCTCCTCAGACACCATTCCTTGTCATTCATCACCAATTTATGCACTCTGTTGGTAATGGTTTCAGCTTACAAGTCTGTGCTCCACCGTGAGAGGAATCTGCAGAAAGCTCAGAGTCTTGCCACAAAAACCATGTAATATCTCAGTTTAATCTAGAGCTCCATGTATGATTTCTGTGGTGTGATGCTGCAGATGTCTCTACCGGTTTGTCAGCAAAGCAGGCTGTTCGTTTAGAAGCAACTGAAAATGTGCTCTGTTGAGAGAAGTAGATATCTCTCTGCTATTCTAAGCAATGTTATCAGGGCTTTTTTTTTATTATTATTTTCTCTGTTTATGGTTCTCTAAATGTTGTCTCTAGACTGTTAACGCAATTGTGTGGAGAAGTAGGAAGAGAACACTAATTCTGATCGCAGTGAAGTCAATGTGAATTTGGAGGTTTTGTGGAAATGCAGATTATTATGTTTAGCAAAAAAGGTACTTTTATGGAGGGAAGAACATTGATAGTTACTTAGTGACAAACTATGGGTCTGAGAAGGCAAAGGTACAGTCAAGATAAATAAAGCTGTGTAGTTAATCAAAAGTGTACTCAGCAATCATAAATCAGTCCTACTTTCACAGGTGCTACTATTTGTATCAGAAATCAGGTATTAGAAATAAATATAAGGAAAAGGATGAACCAGAGAGACAGACATCAAAAAAGCTGCTAACTGCTCTTCCTGCATTTTAAATGTGAAGGGCACATAACACATACAGATGAGTGTTCCAGTTCTTTCTCCTAAGGCGACGTATGCTACCCAAAAAAAAAGCTAAGTAAGCATCATGTTTCTGATAGGTATCTGTAGTACGTACTGATTTTTGCACTGCATTTTTCAAAATTATGTGGAAGAAAAATAGAAAATATTTTGATATGGTAGGGCCCTAATTTAATATGAAATAAACTTACATATAGCAATAAAATTACTATGATTCACTACAGAGTCTTCTGAAGAATTTTAAATCTCTTGAAAAGTCTGATGTTTTAGAGGGAGCACATTTCTTATTACCTGCATCATCTGATTAACTTTAAAATCTTTGTGATCTTTTCTAAATTGATATAATTGATATCATTTTAAAGAGAGATTTTTGTACTTGTAGGTTACATTTATAAAGCTTAAGAAATGACAAGGCTCATAATAAACCCAGACTTCAAAACTAGGTGTATGGGTCTAGAGACATTCACCATAAATTCAGTCAGACCGGGAATTTTGCTTGGGTCCAAGAACTGCATACTCGTCAACGGTTTTCTTATAAACTATACCGAGTAACAGATGAGCAAAACTTCAGGGACTAAGCTGAGTTAACTTCAGCTGTGTTGTTGATGGTACCAGTAACAACATTTATTAAAACAATTGATGATTGATTGTAAAAATACTCAGCAAAATTCATCAGACTAATATGTCACCAGTGCCTAATATTGTAAAACTTACTAATAATTGTACAGTCATACTGAAATTTAATCTTAGCCTTTAAATATCTGTAAATATTTTGTCATGAACACTTCATGTTTCAGCTAAAGCAATGTGCTATTTCTTTTTTAAGCAGTGCAAGTCACAAAATTTACTGTGCATGTTCAGTGTTGAGTGCAAACAATTGGATTCACAATGAGAAATACATGCTGGAGTTTGCAAATGAATTCCCCGAGATGTGAAGTCTTTGATATGTGGTGAACTAGGTTGCAACCTCTGGGTCAAATGTTGCTGTGAATTATAATAATTGCAATTTATGGTAAAGACTAGAGTAAGGTTTGAAACCTGTCAGTACATATCATGAAGTAGAAATAAATTACAGCTTGTCATAAATGACAGATTTCTGTTAGGTGCTCTCTTTCACTTTGACTGCATCAGACCTTTATCCACCCAGCAATTAACTTTATTCACATTAATATTCAGCAGTGTTGACAAGACTGACACAGTAAAACTCAGTTTGTATAAAAGTAAAGACAGTTTGATGTAGAGTTATTATATTGTCTCATAATTCACTGTTGAGAGGTAGATCTTGATAAATGAAGAACAAAGCTATTGACTCTGGTGTTGACTTACTGTGCCAAGAAGGACTCTGATTTTCTGTTTTTCAAGGTACACATTTTTTTGTTTGGAAATAAACAGTAATTTTATCTAAAGCATTACTAAAAGTAATATTAATACACTGGTATTGTCCTGTTTATTATTTCCATATATTCAACGGTCCCCTAGATTTTTTTTTAATATTTAGAATAATTATGATTACATAAAATGTTAAATAAGGCTAATCATGTATTTAAAAGCACGGTTTTAACTTCTCTGTGAAAGAAAAACTGCTACCCCTGCTAAGGCTGTGGCCACACAAAAGGAAAAAATAACTTTTCAATTAAAGTGGAAAAGGAGTTTTGTTTTCAGTAGTGCAAACTGAAAACAAAAAAGTTCTCAACAGTTGGTGTATCTGTCCTACATAATATTACCCGACAAGAAGTGAAGTTAATCATGAGAGAGAGCAGGTTTCCCAATGTTTAAAAGAAGTGTTACAGATGTTGTTGAGAGATTTAACAGCTGCTCTTTTTAGGTTTATAACGTTTATTCCAACTGCATTTACAAAATTGCTGATGCACAGCTGAAGCCGTTATGCAGACACGAACTATAAATTAAAGTACAGATACGAGCTTTCTTCTGGTACCATTCTACTTTCATTACATCTTTTATGGAAGAATCGGAAAGCCCTTAATTAATCAAGCCTTAGCTCAGGCACAGCGTTTGAGTTAGATAAGATATGACATTACACTAGTTGACAAAGAGACTTCTGTACAGCTTCTCGCTGAATGTGGCAATTTCACAGCACCTTTCTCAACAGGGTCTCTGAATGGGATGGAAACAATAATAATTCATACCAGCATTGCCTATAAGCTTAGTCTCTTTTCTTCCCTGTTCTTTCCCATTGAATCTGTAGATTTAGGTAGAGGAAATTTATATAAAAGAAGTCTGTGTCTCTGTTGCGCAACAGCCTTCTATTGCTACTTCAATATAATGAGACCGCAACACAGGTAAACTGAGAACATGTTGGAGAGACCTCATGAATCCTCCACAATGTGTTTTACTGTGTACTCAACACAAAGGAGGTACATGTCATGGCACAATGACTAAAACCTAGCTTATTGTTATTTCTTGGTGTCAAACGGTTTCCTGCAGCAAGGCCAGCTGAGACAAATTGGAGCTGCTGCTAAGCTGTTGTAATGTACACCAGCAGCTTTGCGTCCTAATAGTACAACAAGAATTAAGGTTGCTTAAAAACTACATTGTTCCTCTGTTCTATTTCTCATTGTAGGCTTATTAAACAAGGAACTGAGTTTACTTTCTGTACCTTTTAAGAGACCAAAGTAAGGTTTGTCGTGCCTTCAGATTGTGCTACTCCTGTCCAAACATGTGGCCCTCTGACCCAAGTGTGGTGGTACTTTTCAGCCTGGATCACCCACCCGAGATGAAGGCATAAAGAGGAATTTGATAATGAGGGGGGAGGGCTGATGTGTCATTCTTACCTCCGGGACTCCAGGATGAACATGAATCCTTGGCTGAAAGGAAATTTGTCTCTTTGTTTACCACATATCAGGCTATAGGCAAAAGAAATATATCATCACTCCTCATCAGTCTTGTGAGTCTAAGGTGAAATTTTATTTTGGCTAATCTGTTTGATAAATTTGTAAATAGTTTTATGATTAATTATATGAATTAATGAATTAATTTATGATTAATTATCTTTTTCAGCTAAGCCCTTTACTAAAAATGCTCACCAACCTGTATTATAAATTCTGCCTGAGGCTGCTATGATTTCATTTCATGGACAGAAATAATTTTCTTGCTATTTTTTAATCTCTCGTGTCTTTGGCATTATATCACATTTACTTATTCTCATTTCTCCTGCTGAGCTTAATTATAATTTTCACCAGTCCTGAACACCTTCAGAACCCACAAGAACTTGTTTGGAGATGCAGGCTGTGAAAACGAGACTTACAGTTACACCAGTGAAGGACATACATAGGCAATTGCAGCCTTTAGCTCTCAGTCGGGTTCAGCATACGAGCAATCTATGTAGTACGTAGTTGAACCAGATTCACAAGAGCCAGCGAGCCAACTGGGGCTTTATCTTGGCTACTTTGGGGATGTTATGAGCTACACTGGATCTAGACATTTATCTCTATATGAGTTCCGGTCTGGTGTGAGGTAATTAGATTTGATCAATCCTTTTTTAAATGAGGAAAGAAGAACTGCAATGTTATATTATTACCAACGATACACTCAGGGTAGGCAACTTATTTTTAAATGTCCATTCTGCCTGCTTTGGAGGAATACTTTGAATACAGGTGTCTGGAACATGGACCAATTGTGAGGCTCCTGGGCACTCTTAGATGAAGTGCTCTCAGTCATTCTCTTTTTCTCTTTTTTGCTTTAATATGGACATATGTTCACACCTGACTTTCCATGGCACTGTGAACACTTCTGATCACTAGATGATAGACTTAACCTTCTGATTTTCTTGTTCTGGTCCAACAACCACAAAACTATTGATCCACAATGGAAGTTTCCCCCAGAACACCTTACAATCTCTGTGTGTGTTCTCTATGGGCACAGAGTAACAGAAACAAGGGGGGGCTACTTAGATGCAAGGCTGATCTCACAGGTCTCTGTCTGCTAAGTGAAAGTCCTCACCACACACTGAACAAAGTAGGACAACCTCATTACCTACACAAATCTTGTCTTTGGGGCTTGAAGGTTCCCTTTGGTGTCTGCATTTTACAAATGTCCTTAACTGTCACTTTAACTGTCGAGTTCCACTTTGGATCCAACATTTGTGTGTCTCAGATTAACAGGAACAGGAAGAGAGAAATACTAAGCGCTGGACAAATGCACAACTACAAAAAAAAAAAACAAACCAGGAGATGGGATGACTGAACTAAAGTACTTTTAAATTCTTTACAATGTATTGACTATTAGAGCAATCCTTTTAAAATTCACATAGCCTATCCTGTAATTCTTATTATAATTTTGAAGACTAGTGTGCAGGGAAATAGCTATGAAAGAAGAGCACTTTCATTTGCATTTTTCTCTATTAGCAAAGTTATCATGATTAAGTTTCTGTGAGTATAATCCCTATACTTTCTAATTGTTATCCAGCTGTTATGCCAACAGTGTTGCCCATATTATAATCTGAAAAGCATTGTTGGTATTCTGTAACAGTGTAAACAGTAGAGTACACAGTGTGTTTCTTCAAGAGTATTGTCAGAAGTCATTCGGTTTTCCCTAACTTCATGAACATTAAACTTTCATTTACATATTGTATCCCTGTTGATTCTAATACACTGAGATTCTTTCACTTTTTCTCGGGTTTCCAGCACCAATATAACACCTCCTTGTCTTTCAGGATTTGAATGATTTGCCATAGCTATCTAGATTTATTGATTCCCTTAACTACAGGACAAGCCTTATAGCATACTTGCATTGTCTGCCTTGCTGCTCTCTTTTCCACACTGAGATAACTGAATCAACAGCAAGACAGACCTCTTTCTGTGTGACTTTTTGTGCCTGCTGGTTGACATTATGCAACTCTCTGTTCACCTAGAGAATGGTAGAGTTCTTATTTTTGTGATTCCCTACTGTCAATGGCTGGGTATGGTTGTTATAAAAAAATCATCACTAAGATCTTCTTATCCATTCCTCATGCTCCTCCTTTATCATCAGGATATTTTTGGCCAGAATTTGTTTTTTAGTGGCAAAGTGATTAAGCTGTAACTTAGTTAAATTTCATAAACCACAAACTGGCTGCAAGCCTGGAAACACTGAAACTTTTGCCTAATTGGAATCAATTGCCTCTCTATTTATACTGGATTACAATGTTATTGGCTCTATTTAGTTTGTGGGAAATAAATTGTTGACGGTTTGGCTGAGCAGCTGTAACAATGAAAAACTGAAAAAAAAAAAGATGTGAAGATAACAGGCACAGCCTGTTTAGCATTGCTAAAGCCATTGACATTATCATGGAGAAATGGCTTCAAGCCAAGAGAAGCTCGTTTGGACAAGATGGAAGAGAAGAATTGTGGAATGTTACTGAATGTTGCAGACTCAAAAGATATGTTTATACTGTTACATTGGCAACCTCCCTGTTTAATGCCAGGGTCCTAGTCCATTATTGTTCATGCTGTGTAGATGTTAATATGCACAAAAGCTCCATTCTGGGATGAACGAAATATTTCTCTTGAGGGGAAATCCTCAAGTGATCTCTGTAGCTGTAAAGGATGGAGTATGCTGGTTTCTTAACCCTGCAAGATGCACTAAGAACATAAGACATGCTAGCTACTCTTAAAGGACCTCCTCTTATGACTTTGGAGAAATCTTAGGATCTTTCAAAGAGTATTAAACTCAGGTGCCCATTCCCTGTATAATGTTGTAAGAATAAAACTCCAGCAACCCCAGCAAGGAAGAACTTTTAGGAGCTTACTAAAGGAGACAGGTTGGCTGCTTCTTTCCCTCTTCATCTCACAGCGCTCACTAGTCCAGCAGAGCTCTGCAGAAAAGTGAACACTGATCTCAAGGCCCTGCCTTCTAACTTAAGTCCATGCACACTTGCCAGTAGCTGCTATGTTATCTTGGACCTCTTTAGTAATTCTTCTCAAAGGCTGCAAAGGAATAGATCTATCTGGGCCTCGAGAGCCACTTAGACATTTGTGAAGTTTGGGGCATCTGTTGCATGTCACACACATTGCTTTCTGAATAGCAGTGCTAACAGGCATGTCATGTGTCACTGAACACCACCAAGAATTGGCGTATGTGTTTGTTTTAACTCCACTTACTGATAGTGGAGAGACTTGAGATCTGACTTTTAAGACAAACTTTTATAGTAAAATGCAGGATTTTGCATCAGTAGGCGGCCCACTGTAAGACCTGATGGTGGAACAAGGGAAGAGCAAGAGAAATCTTTCTCACCCAGGCTAGGAAGGACTGGGGCGACAGAGACAGGTGTGGAGAGAGGTCTACACAGAGTGCAGAAAAAAGAAGTTACCTATCTGAAGGTGGCCTGGAAGGCGGTGTGACTCTGCATCTACACATGGTATAAAAGCTTTCTTGAGGCCTGATGCAAGTTGTGGAGAGCACAGCAGGCCAAGCAATATGGCTGGCTTTGAGTACAACACCACCCCAAGGACCTACCTTCCTTCTGCCAGGCAGCTAGGCTCACACCTGACCTCTCTCCCTGGAAAGTCCAGATTAAGTATCTTAAGGGAGCACAGGCCTGCCTCTGATGGAAAATGCCAGCATTTTGGAAAAATAGCAGTGTTGTATATCTGACACGAATGTGGTAAACCAAGGATTTTGGACTATTAGTGAGTGTGAAAAAAAAAACCAACCTAAATCTCTGGCTTGAGCTTTCAGCTGAGAAAAATCAGAAACCCATCCTACAGGACATACGTGCTTCCTTGCTTCACTTCAATATTGATGCAATGGTATATTCAGATTTCATAGGTTTTAACCTTAACCTTAAAAAGAAACCCAAGCTGTTGAGGTTCTTTCAAAACAAAACATAAAGTAATGCAGACTGTGTTTGCAGACAGACTGAAACCATGACTGCAATGTATGAGCATTTCCCATCTGTCATTAACCTCATTGTGATATTTAGCTCTAAAGCCTGATGATGTTCTGTTAGCAACCATAGTCACTGTCTTAGGAGTGATTATTTTAGTGTACATACTGCAGAAGGAGAGGAGGTGAAACTGTTGGGAGATATTAAGGCTTTTTCATTGAATAAAATATAGAGGGAAGGACTGAATTAGGACAGAAAAAAACATGAAAGAATTGAGAAAGGTAATGGCAAGAAAAGGAAAATTAGAGAAAACTGTAACTCTTAAAAGGAACCCGTTTCTCACAGGGATCTTGCATGTGACATAAAGGCACTGAAAGAAGGTAACAACAAAAATTCAAAGTCTAATATCTTCCTTAATCACCAGGCTTGTCGCTGATATCAGAAAGCATTTCACAAAGAATTGAGAGCAAACCTGAATTCACCCCCAGCTGACAGGAAACTCAACTATCCCCTTAGAAAAAGTTTAACATTCTTGTCCTACTCTATCTGAAACGGTAGCATTGCAAGGTCTTACGTTTCCCCTGTACAAATTAATGTGGTGTTCTTTGAACTCTGATTATGATTACTTAAATACTAATGCTATTAATTGTTTCTATGCTGAAAGATGCAGCAGATGTACTTATCAATGCTTTTATCCTGTGCCTCTGGACACACCTGTCACATTTGGAATTCCACTCACCTGAGAGAAACATACAGCCACCTTATTTAAACAACACTGAAGAAAGCTTAAAAAGTGAGGGGAAAGTGCCTCCTTTTTATTTTTAGTTTTCTTTTTGTTCTTTTTTTTTGTCTGATACATTCCCTATTTTCTCTCTAAATGACTGTTAGAATTCCTAAATCCAACTTTGGGCATAGCACTGAAATGAATACAACTATATCAGTTTACCCAGATAAGAACATAAATATGGATATCCATCCATTTTCAAGTGTATTAGCTTCAAGTGTGACCATGCACACACAGTGGTTCAGTAACACAGTGGTTAAGTGATCAAATTTCATTGTGCTTTTTTATTGGGCAAAGTTTTACAAAAGATGGGGAAGGCTTTTAATTTTATTGAGTAGCATTACAGCTTCTCTTTACAATACATGTCATCCAAGAAAATAAAATTTCGAGAAGAGGAATGATAATAAAGGTGTGACCAAGAAATCTGAGACTTTACTTCAAATTTCAATTTGAACACTTTTTGTTTCCAAACTCTAATGAATTTGTTGCCATCTTGAAGATGCCACCTCCCAAAGTACTGCAGGAACAAGAGTACAGTCAGATAAATTACATACCTTTTTCTAGCACCTTCTCACTAAACTGATTTAATTTACTGTAATTGAAAAAATTTTAGTAACTTGTATTGAGATGTACTTTATGCATTGGTTCTAGTGCCTGTGCATTTTAACAGCTAAGTGATAAAGCTCTAATGAGAAATTCTTGTGCTAATGGTTATCGCAGAAAGGAAAAAAATCCGACAATGTCATGAACCCTTTCCTCATTTGTCTTCCCTTCTTCCTTCCCTCCCCCTCAGCCAACAAACATGTCCTGGAACCTGTTAAACAATTTTTTTAATATATATATAAATCTATATCTCTCTCTCTCCACTGCTTGAAAAGGACATTTAAATCACAAAACTGCAGATACATGCCAATCGTGCCAAATCCGTCCCTGCGAGGCTGTTTCGCCTTCCCTGTGTCCCCGCTGCCCCAGCCAGCTGGACATCTCCATCTTTCGCAGCATGAGGGCAGAGCTGATGAGTAACAACAGGTACTAGTCAGCAAATAAATCATTCCTGTTCTGCAAGGTTTAAAGGGATGTTCACTGGCAGGATTGGGTGTTCAGCACATGCACTGTCCTTCAGAAAAAGGTACATTTCTTTCCCTTGGTTGTCATAATTTATGCTGCGGTTCTCCTTACAGTTTAAGTTTAAATTTCTTGGTTTGTAGGCAGGAGACTGGTGGCACGTGGGCCAGATTATCTGTTGCTGCTAAGTCAATCTGAAATGTAAAAATCAAAGGTGCTCTGCCTCTAAGAATTGCTCACCACTGCAGTGGGTTAGCTGGTAAGCTGTGGGGCTATCTTTCATCAAATGTAAGGAATAGAAGTTACCATGGTAATTTTCAACACCAGCAGCCCTCACATCTGCATATATTTACTAATTCAGAGCCTGTTAAAATCAGGAATAACTTTTCCTTGGTCTTGGCAAGTTTTGGATTACCCAGTTTTATCATGGGAGGAGTTTTTAAGTGTAAATAGTTTAGACCTTTTTTCAGATTTCAGTAAATAGTAGTAATAGATGAAATAGCATTTTTCTTCCCCTGTGAACATAACTGCTTTTTTTTTCTCAAAACTTGTTCTAATTAAAAACTCCACCATATTTTATATTAATTCTTTACACATTTTCATGCAATAGCCCTGCTCATCCGTGTGTGTGTGTAGCAGCTGAATCCCACAGTTTATTGGGTAGGAGCATGAGGTTCTTTCCACCTAACGAAGACTAGGTCTTTGTGGTTCATTGATTCTTGTCTTCAGGAAGGACGCTGTCCCGGAGAGTGGAGCAATTGCAACTTCAGCAAAGAACTCATGAAGTAAAGACTTAACTGTCACAGAAGAGAAATATAATAGGAGGACAGCAAAGAACAAAGTCCTTTCTCAGGCTGGCATTTGTAAGGAAGCCTGCTAGCTTGCAGGATGAGAATTACAAGTAATGTTCCCACTAATTTTTTTTTTTTTTTCCCCTGCAGAATGAATACTAATAATGTTCAAGCTCCTTGATCATTCCTGTCCAGTTTGA
>NW_009231003.1:655-25592 GCF_000690835.1 Fulmarus glacialis | reverse complement strand
TCCCTATTCCAGCTTCCCCTTGCTGTCCTTTCCTTTATTTACAATTATTCCATAAGATCTTAATCTACCAGATGAGCCAACATCTAGAAGCTTTCGAGGTTGTCTGAGGTATTTCTTTCCAGCCAAAGCATGACTCTCCCTTAGGCCAGCTGAGAGACAGGGCTCCATTAAAACAGCCCCAGTTGCTCAGCTTGACCCTGGATGGGAACACTAAATATTGGGTGCTGGCTCAGGAAGTCATTTAAAGGGGTCCAAGCAAGCAGTAAAACAAGTCTTTGTAACTTTTGGCCATTAGGCAAAACAGATGACAACTCACCATCTGCCTGTTATGTTGTCTTTTAGTATTTCACATGCATTACAGAAGAGTAATTACAGTACATTTTCAGAAAAGGGTACAAAGAGTGGTACAAAGTCTTGCTATATAATTGGAATGTTCTGATTTATTTTGAAAGTATCATCTGATGTGTCTGTGAATAAGAAGACTCAAGGACTGGTAAATCATGTTCACTTTGCAACCAACCTCTACAGGTTTTTATTTTGTGCTAGCTTTATCCAAAAGATTTTTGAAGTAAAAATCTCCACAAAGCAGTAAAAAATATAATTCTGGTACATCGTATTCTTAAGTTTAAGAAAAATGAGAAAATCTTAGGATGTTAGAATTTTTGTAACAAAAAGTTATTATGCTGCGGTTAGAGTTTGCTGGTGGGAATTTTTTTTTTTCTGAGTGCTGTTCTGTAACCATGCACCAAGCACAATAAAATTGCCTCTATTCAATTGAATATTTGCTCTTGTCAAAGGTTAATAGAGGAGGTTCAAATTCAATCAGTGTAAGAGGCTATAGCTTTGATGGGTTTCAAGGATACTTTCAGCTTGTCAGTGGAAAAGTATGAATCTCACTTTGGCCTTGCAGTAACATTAGGAAGTTTTTGTTCAAACTTTTGTACTTAATAAAGTTCTTTGCATTCAAAATGTCACGTCCTGACACCTGTTCATTTTCCTTTTGTGTCACCTACTTTTTCTCCTCTGCAAGGCATACACAACGGGAAGAATAGTTGGAACATCAGAATATTTGAGCTAGGATTTCAAAATTACGAGACCAAAGTGCATCCATCAAAACAAAAGCTTTGAGACCAAACTAAACACATTGTAAGCTTGATAATGAGTACATGCTGTTATGAATAACCACTGTGAATTCTCTGAAGCTGTATAGACTAGGTGTTTCATGTTTGCTACTGATACGAATCATGGATAACAACAGGACCTCTGACCATTTCATTAAGCTGACACATTTGTTAAGCTATTGTTTTACCAGTTGTCCTCTATATCACAGCCAATATGGACCCAACATGATCATGCACAGTTGTGTGCAGTAATATGCCATATTTGCATTTGCATCCTGCACAGACTTTTTTGAATCTTTAATAGATTAAATATTGTTTGTCTTTGTGTTTTTAGAGTATGAGTATGAGAATGGTTTATTTGAGTGACCATCTATAGCTGAACATCTTTGGAGATTTTTTGGCTGGACTCAATCTATTTAAACTTAATTTACAGTTCTGAATCACAAAGACTTCTTTTTAATAGGGTTCTAAGGCAGATAAGAAATGAGAGCAATGGGGGGTTAAAATGGAAACACGTCAGACCATAAATAATCTGCTTTTCTGTGTAAACTGAGCAATGGGAATTTTTCTGATTCAATTTACGTAGGAAGATATTTAGTTATGTGAAAACAACAAAACAAAACACAAAATGTTGCAAAGTTGGTTACACATTAATTCACTGTAAAGAAACAGCATTGAAAAGAATAAAAGGAATAAAAGTTCAAGTGCTTAACTGAAGCAACTGTAAGCACTCAGGAAAAGCTTGAGTAGCATGACAGACATTGCAGTGAAAATCTTTTCTTCTATAATGTTCTTGTTTCATGTATAAATGGTCAAAAAAAAATGCTAGAAACAACATTGGAAAGGTAAGTTCAGACTTAGTCTTAAGGACAAAAATCTAATTTGCTATTTCCCAAACTTCAACTTCTCTCTTTATTTTGAGATGATACTGCAGAAGAATTTACCTATCACTAGAAAGACCATCGAAAAAAGACCATAAAAATCATGGTATATGTAACTCTAAACAATCATTTTTTTTATGCTGCGTTTCCCACTCATGACACATCTGTGTTTGTGTGGGTGGATCTCTTGTCAGAGCTGACTTTAGATGGCTATAAAACTTATCTCAGTTTAGCTGTCATTTCATGGATCAATAATCTGACGATTTTTAGGAGGAGCTTTTAGCTCCTCCAAATATGTGGGGGCATACCTTTAGAACAAGCTTTTCAACTAATGCTGAATGAGGACACCAAATGTGATAAGAACTGGAATTTATGGTGTGCATGTAGATAAAGGATGATGAAGTTCTCAGCTGTAGAAGACAGAGGGAAGAAAATGAACCTCCAGTAAGGATGCCTTGCTATCCAGCAGTCACAGATCTGAAGTCACTGTACCTACAGTGGATAACTTTACTCAGTGTTTGCTATCCAGTAACTGCAGAGCACTTTATTAACACTCCGTGTTGTGTTTTGACACAAATGCTAAGAGAACTCTAACTATCTGAATTGCCTGTGTTAGCACTATTAACATAGGATATTTTAAAGCTGTGACACTTTCTATCAGAATGAAATCTTGCAGAATTGAAAATAGGATACTACAACATCTCAGTCTTTTGTCTTTTAGGCTTCCTGCTGTCTTTCTACATCCACAGAAGTATGAAAAATTAGATACCTGCAAATAAATAAAGCATTTTTTAAGCATTTACTTGGGTTCAGTGGGGAGATTCCCCTATTATTGCAAAAGTACAGGGTTTTTTTCTTGGTTTCTTGTTTTAGTTTACTCATATACAAAAGATTAAAACTGATCCATGTGAAACAGGTTCATGTGAATATCACCATTATTTTATTTTATAGGTTCCAGAAGATTGTAATAAGATCATAAGGACAGCCTCATTTTCTTATTTGGCAATGTAGACTATATTTAAGGTTTATTTTACCTATTAGCTGAAGTATAAAAGTAAGTAAGTATAGGAAGTATTGGCAAGCAAGCTTAGAGAAGGGCATATGTGCTAGCGAGGCTTGAAATCACTGGTGAATAGCCCTCTGCATGCAATCATCTGTTACATTTCTATTAATTGTAATTTCTAATAATTGTAGAATGGTTTCAGATCATCCTAAAACTTTTTCCAGACATAACTCCTGCCTGATCCTAATCTATAAATCAAGGAATTTAATATACTATGAAAGATACCCTCTTGCAAAGCTTCTAAAATGGCATGCTGTTTATCCGTTTAATTCTTTCATACAATATAATTTCATTTTATCCTACCCTAGACCTTACTGATGAAAGCTGCAACCTAAGATTACAGATCTTTGATTTTTGCTGGCTTTTTAAAAAGCTAGGCCTTTTTTTATCATACATAAAAGACTAGTTGTGATAAAATCTGATGCAAAAAACATCAATGTTTGAATAACTCAAGGAAAACAAACACAGGCATACAAAATTAGAGAGTTTTTAAATACCTGCAGCATTATTTTACATATCACAATCAATTCCATCTCAACGCCATCAGAAGGCAAGGTTAGGTTCTAGAAAATGAAGTACATATGTAACCATTTCAGCAATTCCATAAACAAGTGTAATTGGAATCTAAAACCAGCAACGGACAAAAGATCAGTTTATTAGAGGTTCACTAACCAAAAAAGGCAGATAAAAATCTTTTGTCTGATACAGATGTACCTCCAAGCACTATCAGTGAACAACAGGCAACATGCTAATTACAAGGAAGAGGTGTTTGCATTATTAGACTTATAAAGCATGACCATGGTCACCACAAGCTTTGAAGGCACAGATCATCAATTATTGCACTAATTGTTTGTTCTGTTTGTGTCTGAGGCTAAAAGGAAAGAGTCACTCAAGCAAAAATGAGACACACAGAATTGCTACCTCAGTGACAATTCAGTTTCAGCATCTCATTATTCATTATTTGTTTTGTTGTGCATATGTGACTTTAAATTGAATGTACTCATGTATACTCTGAGATGCATACTGTGCAACACTTCTGAAATCATTATGCACATTATTCTGCAACTCCAGGCATGAAAGCTGCTTCTTAAAGTTCTGCCAGCTTCTTTCTTAGGTTTTGTTTCCAACCCAAGTAAGAAATACCAAAGCCACTCATCTTAGGGTTTGGATATCTCTATTTAGATTTGAAATCCAGGTGTTAGCAAGCACACGTCTAGGAGGAAAATACCTCCATCTGAACAATAGAAAATAGATTTCTTTTTTAAGCCCTAACTCACTCATCCCTATATTTCTCTTCTGAACAGGACCCAGTTGCAAGATCTTAACAGCAGTATTGTCCAAATGATAAAATAGTGATCTAAGAAAGTTCAAGAAGGACATACCGTTGAAGTAGAAACTTCCTTGATTATGACTAGTTCTCAGAAAGAATCAAGAAAGATAGCATGCAGAGGTGACATTTAAGAGTCATATAATATATTTAACCTTTTTTCTATGGTTCTAAAAATTATCTTTCACAATATAATGTATTATAAACATTATAATACATACTAAATCTACAGCAAAGCAGTAACAGTGCTCTGGTAGCAGATGTATCTGCTTTGCTATCTTATAGCTAGAGAACTATGGTCCTTCTCTAGCAGCACATCATGCTGTCTCTTAGCTTGTATGATTTTCTTTAAAGTTGTACTTGACTTTGAATCCTACAACTTTTTTTTCTTTCCAAAAAATGGGTCAAACAGATTAAGCCTGTAAAAGAAGGTATATATACCTAAGATATGCTTTCAATGATATGTGATAGAAAGACCAAGGACTTTATGGGAACTCATTTGCAAGAGACCCTCCCCCCTCTCAAAAAGTACATTTTTTAAAAAGCAGGGACTTTTCTTGCCTACTTTTATTAGATAAATGAACATCTAATTTTGAAGGGTGGGTAGTGATACATCTGTATATAGAATCTTTTTAATTGTCCCGTTCCAGCACTAACAATCCTTGTTTGAAGAACATCTGAAAAATATAATTCTTGTCATATTCAAATTGTATTCAGGCTCCAAAGTCTGAAGAAAATATTTTCTTGCCTCTAAGTTTCTGTGGTTTCCTTGCAGAAATTTCTTTATAATGAATTTGTAATTTAAAGAAAAGATACAGTGTTGCAAACATTTAGAAGTGTTACGTTCATTTGGTTTTAATTTCATATTCAGCAACTACATCAAAGTTTTAAATGTTTAATTCTTTAAAATTTTGTGCTCAATGTTTGTAATTAAATTCTCATTGTGCAATTCCAACTATGGATCACATAAATCTTTTTATTTATAATTTACTTTAAAATATTCCAAATAACGGAGACATAATGGTGTTCTACATCTATGTAGTTAAATAGAGATAAGTATTACATTCAATAATAGCCTTACATTTTATTATATATAATGGTTTATCAAAGATATTACACGTATCACTTAAATGTTCAGAAAGAATTCACTCTTTGAAGAGGTATCAAAATTAGCTGGTATTTTTATGACAGTAAGTTAAACTTTTTTGGCAATGTACTTACATTTCAGTGGTGAATTGGAAAACAATCCTACAATTATTTGAAAGACTATTACTCTTTAATATTCTAAAGTATACCTTTGAAAATGACCTCCTAATACGAATGAAAACTCTATGTGAAATGTGAATCTTCTTACTAATCAGATTTCCTTCTACTTCCTCCCATTTGAGATATACTCTCAGGTGTATTTATCCCCCATATGCTTTTTGAGACAAAAGGTAGTTTGCTTTTTTTTAAATGCTGGATTCCACGCACAGAACTAATTGACACAGTTCAAAACAATATTGAAAGTCTGGTCATAGTGATTCAGATCAAAGTTTCACCTAGTCCTGTTCACCTGCTTCTGCCTGGACCTGCACAGCAACTGGGGTTTCAGGCAGAGCCAGCCTGCTGCCGAGTCCAGGCCAGACTGATAGATCTCAGCCACTTATCAAAAGTGTGACCAGTTAATATCAATCATTAGAAAAAGACTGAACTGGTGGGCTGCTCCTCCGGGAGCAGGGTAGGAGCCTTTAGACCCAGGGTTGCCTGTCCTGTGCTGGTAGAGGATCACTGAACTGAAGGGGAAAAAAGGACTGGCTATAAATGGATGTCTGTGGAAAGCATGTGTACTCATAACTCCCTGCTTATACTTTCCCAGGCTGCAAATCCTTTCAGCTTAGGGGACTTCCTGAGGATTATGCAGTTTGTCACTGTGGTGTCGTTTATCACTTACAGAAGCGCGAACTTACCTATTACAGAAAGTTTGTAGAGATGTCTGTGACTGTGTAACCAGATCAAAGAACCCTGCAAAACAGAGAGCAATGCATAAACAGGAAACTTATCTTTATGTTTTTCAAATTGGAAGTTCCAAGGAAAAACACTTCATTTGTAATGATCACATTTATTTTGAAGTCATTCTACTCCTGTAGGTTTGCACTAATTTAATAAAATATCATAAATATTCCTTAAATGTGATATTATACAATGTAATTTAGATTCTTCTCTGAGTATAACTAAGTTTAAAGGTTCATCTACTATATGTGTATCAGAGTAGTAGTAATTCAAGTTTATCAGCATCAGCTTAAAGCCTTTTCTTTTTAATAACTGTATATTTGAAAAAAAATGAGCGTACTATAGTAGTATAGGATGTACAGATGATAGTGTTTATCTTTCCAATGAAATGCCACATTTTAATTTTTTTTCTAAATTTGCCAAACAGTGACCCTGGGTAAGGTTTGAAAAAGCAAAATTTAAAGAAGATGGTTTTGTTCATCTCTTAAACATAATTTTCTGAGAAATTCTAGCGCCTCAGTTTTGCTATATGTACTTGTAGTTTTGTGGTGAGAGTCAGTTTGGTAAAAGTCACGTGACTTTCACCATCCATAAATAAATGTACTCAAATCCAGCCAGTGGCTAAATCTCTGAAAAATCTCAGTCATAGAAATTTAGCAGAGGAAAGTTCTTAAAGTTTGTCTGTACAAGAACTTTTCCATTCACTTTTGAAATAGACAGTTCCATGACACTCCTGAAGATAAATTTAAAGCCATGGCAGGAAAAGAAAAATTGACAAAACAAACCCAGAAAAGATCTAGGGGTTTTGCTGGTAAACAGGAAGCTGTCTTTGTGCAGCTTTCATACAAAATTACTGTTCTCCCTTGTTTACCTTTAAGCACATAATCAATGCATCTGGGTGCACTAGGTCAGACATGAAAGAGTAGTCACGCTCTGTAGCCAAAATTTTCAGTAGCGTTTGGGACTGAAACGGTTGTTTCCAGCAACGAAAAGTGAGATTTCTGAGTTTTGACTGTGACAGCCTTTTTCATTATACAAACAGTCATAAAGGGGCCCAAGTTTCCAAACAGGCATGGGAAATAATTGTGCAGAGAAAGGCAAATATGCTGTTCCTTGTTTTAAAAGACAAAAAAATGAGTGATGAGGGGCTATAGGCAAGAAAATGAAACCAATGCAAGATCAAAAAATATTTAAAAGCAGGGAGAGTCTCTGTGGTCCTATTGATAGCTGTTTCACTAGCCAAACTATTCAACTTCTCTGCATTAATAGTTGCTAAATTTCCTGAAAACTCTTTCCAACTACAAATGGGCAAGTACAATGATCTGGAGCAGATTTGTAATAGCATACTTGGGCACTGATAATGCCTCCCTACTCTGAGTGAACCTTGTGGATATCATTACTTCCTTTGTATCATTTTGCTGAGGGGTTGCTGCTGAAGCATTTTAATGACATTTTATCATGCTTCAGAATTCGCCTCCAGCATACAATACAATGAAAACACGAAAGAAGTAGTGAAAAAGAGTGGGTAGGAAGTGTAAAGAACAAAACCAGAATATGTTGAATTTCTTTTACTGTTTAGGATTCTACACTACTTAATTTGCCTTAGTCTATTTTGTGCATTGTCTTATATAGCTAGTTGACTTAAAATTGCCAGCAAGTTTACAAATAAAACATTATGTGTCAGAGCTTCATAAATAAATACTTGTTCTTGGTTTGCAACAAAATTTAAAAAAAACAGCAAACAAACATATGTAATCATAGAATCACAGAATGGTTGAGGTTGGAAGGGACCTCTTGTCATCTTGTCCAACCTCCCCCATTCAAGCAGAAATCTGGAAGAAGTATATTCTGCTCTCCCCTCATAAAGGTGTTCAAAACCATTTTACTGACTTACTAGAACAGTAATGCAAGTAGCTAGATTTGACTTAGGGGTACTACCAGTGTCTCTTATGGACTGAGTAGTCTTTTCATTGCTCTTAAAATTTTTTGAGCTATTGAGTATTATTCATTAAGGCAGTGAACCTGGTACGTTCCTAGTATGTCAAATGTCTTCATTTGAATTCCCTTTCTCTAACTCATTAAATAATTAAGTAGTACCTGCAAGATAGAGCAAATAGGTCAGCATGAGCAAATGAGACGAATGTGTCCTTACAGTACAATATAGTGGATAGAAGATACTGATGAAGACTTGGAAACCCCCATGAAGGGCCTGAGGTTTTCCATGCTGCATGTAAGAGATATAATCATTAGACAGTTAAATAAATGACAAACTATCATCAATAAAATAAAACTGTCATGTAGTATTTATTAAATTCTGAAAAGGAAATGTTTAGAAAGTTCTTTTGCTCGTGTTTCAAATTTAAGTGCTGTATCACTTCTGTTTCCTCTGATCTTGACCAGTAAATTTGAATTGAATTTGCTGAATATCTTCATTGCTTTGATTGTGTTTTGAAGCATAAGTATATTTTATTCAGAAGCTATGTTCTTCTCTAATGAAAAAGTTTATTAACGTATTTTTTAAATAATGTGCTTCGTAATTATGTTACCTTCATAATTTATTGTTATTTCCCAACTGCACTATTTTTTGGCTACTCTTAGAGGTACGATTTCAAGTGTACAGAGCTAAACTAAAGGAAAGCCTCTGCTACGGTTTTACTAGGCCTGAGTGGTTTCACAGGTTCAGTAATATTATATTGTTATCCTTCAAGAACAATATCACTCACAGTGATAAAAATAATAGTGCAGATAAAATTCTAGAAACTTGAGATCAGTTTCAGTTCTGGTTAAGTCTATGAATCTGCAACACTGAGCTCGACATTTCATAAGAACATTTAATATTTCTGCATAGATTTAGTAAATATCACTTTGCTATAGTTGGCTGACATTTCTATTTGCAGTCTTGGCTATAAGCAGTCTATACAGAAGTATAAGCTGAGCAAAGGAAAAGAATTAAACCTTTCTTAAAAATATCCATTTGTTCATTTAGGGGTCTATAAATGTCAGTATCGCACTGATGTGACTGTTGATCAAGTGCTCTTTTGCAAACATTTTACTTCCCTATTTTGGTGTCCCTTCTTTAGCCCATATGACAGTTTGAATTCTAGCTCTGCAGAGCTCATATTTCTATGATTTACGACAGGGAACGGTCTTTACTCTGCCTGTAGGGCAAGAATTATACCATTTGTTTTTTAATTTATTTCTGCAACAACAGAAATGAAAGAAAATATGCCAACTGGCAAAATAGGTTCTGATAGTGTAGGATGCAGGCTAAGAGAAAGCACACACAAATCTTCAGTCTTGTATTTATGTTAGATTTACATGAATTCTGAGGTTGTTATAAATCAGTCTTAAGGCTTATTAGAAAGTAAAACATGGTATCCTCAGGTCATCATATGGGCACAACTTCACAGAGAATACAAGCTTTTCAGTAAATATACTGACTTTTGCAAACTGTAAATCATCTGTGAGCCACTACTGTTCTACTAATTACAGTAAGAAGCTGTGCTCATTAGCTGTTCTCATCTGGTTCACTGCACGAGCTAAATAGTCCGTAAATGAGCCAGCAATTATTGCTGTATTACACTACCAGCTCTGTTCATATCAAAATATCTTCACCAAATGTTGTGCTCCTTGGTATTATCACGTTAGGAATTTCACAATTTCATGTTGAAGCAGTTAATTGGGAGATTGTTCTTGGAAGACGGAGGAGCTTCTAAAACTTCTATGAATGACTGCCTGGCTCTCATAAGTATCTTCAGCCCATTTATGACAACCTCTTAAACCAGGCAACTACATGAATACATAAACATTGCACTTTAACGAACCAAGAAAGAAAATGCATATCTTGCTATTCCTCCTCAGTTCTCTTCTAATAGTAAACTTCAGTTAGGTACTAGATTTAAACATTTAATTATGAAGGGGAGGCATTATGGATTTGGTAGCGTTCATAGGCAGTGTGATAAATTAGTCATATAAGAGTTGTTAGTAGTATATATACTATATTAGTAAAAGAGGAAAGATGAACTTACTGTTGTATTCCCACCAGCACTTTCCACAGCAAGGTTTTTGAGACAGTAACCCGTGTGCCAAATACAGCCTGTATGTCCCATCCAAATGTCCTGCAGATGAGTTTTCAGACAGGGAAGTATGCTTTAGACTCAGAGGGGTAGGTAGAGGATGTGAGCTTCCATTTTCTTACCTCCAGCCTCGCACATATACTAAGCTGTAAACACTTGTCCACTGTTGATTTGGGTACTTCTTCCTCTGTTTTCTTGCTCTCATTTAAAAAAATTCTGAAGTTCCTTGCTGTAGAATTTATACTGAATCTGCTTATGTTGGTCCAAAAGCCACCCATTTGCTCTCCCCATTTTTTATCAATGAAGTTCAGGCTTTGTTCTTTTTACTGCTTGTGTTGTTCAGGTCAGTTTTGCCACAATACATAATTAGAACTATTTTTCACATGGGGCACTTTCTGATGTTGCTGAGAGAGAAAGCATTTAAAGAGGAAATAAATATTGATCTTAAAGATACGTTTTGTCTCTCAGAAAGTCGAAAGGCATGCACTGGAGAAGCAATTCCCAAACTACAGCATATTTCATGAACTTTGTAAACCTGGTAATGTGATAGTAGCAGGATAAAAAACAGTAGTTACAATTTCCAAGGTGTTTCTATAAGAATGTATGAAGTTGTGAAAGTATCTGTCCTTTAATATGTGATAATTGCTCTATACAACTTCATACAACACAAGCACCATTAATTCAACTCAATGGGCACACACAAATGTCTCTTGCTTCTTAGTACTGGGCTTAATCCTGCTGAGCCAAGGCTTAGGAAGCTAGGAGCATTAACATAATAAAGCAGAGACTACCATGAGTAAGTGGATAATTACAGTTAAGTATTTCAGAACTAGCTCCAGGATTGTGGTGTGCTTTCCTGAGGTGCCTTTATAGTGCATGATCAGTGACCTCTTTGCCTACCTGGAAAGTAGGGACTGCCTAGCAGTGGCTGCTATCCTTCCGTGGCTGCTTCTCAGTAGGGAATGTTAGGCATCAGGAACACTTCAGGTCTGGCATGAGACAGGATTCTTCCAAAGGACCCTATGGTGAGTGAAAAGGAAATGGGAGAAGAGCATCAGGAAGTGGTCATCTGGAAAAGGAAGGAGGGAGGAACTATTTTGAAATAAAGTGGTGGAAATATGCAGAATACTGAGGTTTCCAGGATTCCCAGTTTATTAGAATATTTATTCTCTTCTTTACATGTTGGTAGCTATCAGGAAAGTAAACCAAAGGAAAATCATTTAATTGTGGTTGTGGTACCTGCACTACTCTTAGGCATCATTTTAATTGAGGATTAACAGAGTGAAAAAACCCCAACATTCTACATAATTTATATTTTACTAATATGATTATCCGACACTTTCAATAGGGTTATATGCTACACATATTCTGAAGTCACAGAGTCCCATTACAAAGAGGAGAATAGCATTCAAGTGTATCCTACGTCTAATATTGGTTATGTTACCCTAATCCCCAAACCCTCTGCTCTTATTCCCATTAAAATACAGCAAGACTTGCAGACTGGGGATCAACAGTTGCCATCATTTCTTTCTGTGGTGGTCATAAGTGATTGTCCACATTATTTTCTTGGTAGTTTCTGTAATACTGTTTTAAATTAGGACCTGTCAGAAAATCAAACTTTTATCTTTCAGATACTTTTGAGGCTTTTAAAACTGTTTTCATTCTGCATTACAATGAAAGCAAACCCTTCCAGAAATAGCATGAAAAATGTAATGTGGGAGGAAGAGGTGTAATGCAAAGGAAACAGAAGCCCAGAATTTAGGGCACCTGTCTGGATATGGGAGTCCTTATGGAAAATCTCATAATTAACCCTCCCAAAGAAATTATGTGTTTATGAAATCATATACACTATATTGAAGATTATACTTTTAAATTTAAAGCTTTTTTTTCAGTGAAACACAGTTTTCTGATGATAAACATGTTGTCAAAATATTCCGAAACAGCTTCTTCATATCAGGTGATTGTCCTGGACTTGTTAGACATTATTGTCCCTAAAAAGTAACCTATCACAAACTGCTAGCATCTTAAACTGACTAAGTAGCCTGATTTTTCTTTTAAGAGGGAGTTATTGGCATGAAGGGATGAAAAGATAGCTTTGAAAGAATTTATCTTTCTCAGATGAAAAAAGCCAGATGCAATGTAGTACTCACATTGACATCTTTTTAAAAAAGTTAATCAGAAAAGCAACCATGGTGAATGCATTATGTAAATGTGGTTCTTTGAGAACTTAGGATCCCTGTTTTATACAATGAGGAGTTTTGACCTGTTTTTTAAAAGTACATTGCACTTTTAATTAACTGCTGTTCAGCGGAAAAACTAAAGCACAACTGGTGCATGTCAATGTAAACGACATCTTCAGCCAATAAGTAGTCATCTATTTTGATATAAGGCCCTTTGGATTTAGCAGCCTTTACACTCATTCTTCACTTTAATGAACATAGTTCATTTTAATGGAAAAGAATCTAGTGTGGATGGTGCTTCCTTTTGTGGTTGTTGTTACATGCAGCAAGAAACAAATCAAGAGAAGAGGGATACAAAAACAGGGCTGCAGTGAAGCCAAAGGTCATATGCTGACGTTTTGTGTTGATTCTGGAGAATTATTAGCTGCACAGTGACTGGCACACTTAACAGTACCTGCATGATTCATTTGCCAGTCACTCTGCAATTATTCCAGGTGCTGCTGGGGAAATTACTCTCAAGTTTTATAGGAGTAATCAGCATATAAATGTTGGCAGGATAAAACCTCCAACACAGGCTTCAGGTGCAGCACTCAATGCAGATGGAAACACTTCAGTGGGTTCTTAAAAGGGGTGGTTTATCTTGGCTGGAAAAAAAATTGTTCTGGTGGAACCTTGGTTTTTATCCTAGTCTTATCTGAAAAATGGAACAGAAAGTAGAACTTAAGAAACTTTTTAGTATTCAGAAATAAAGAACTGATTTTTTCTAAACTAAAAGTCCTTTGTGTAAGGAGCAAATAAGAAATCAGAACAAAGGATGTTGGGGCTCAGGGGTGTATGTATTATTTTTATTTTTATTTAAAGGAGTGCTCTGTCTGATCTTTCTAGTTCCTTTTCTTCAGTAAAATAATCAGTGATGCTAATGTGGCTCAGGTAAAGGGAATACAGACAGCACCCTGTTGTTCAAAGTCTTGGCATTTCTGAAAGGTTCTAATTCTCTTCCAAAAGGGTTTGAGTCAGTTTTAAAAGATGACATAACAAATACAATACAGTCAGTGAGCCTACTTTACAAATGTCATTGACATTAAAATATAACAACTTCAGAGCAAGGTGTTTTTTCTGGGACTTAATGATCAAAAAGCAGGATGAAGGGGTTAATTAGTAAAGTTGTCAGAAACATTTGGTTGAAAATTTTCCTCTCAAACTGTTAGAAAGCAAGCACAGTTTGACCTAAATGTAATTTTACACCTGGAAAGTACTTCTTTCACAAGATTTTTAATGAAAATGCCTGATACCCAAAACATTGGAAATGTGGAAAAATTGTATTTTGATTCTGTATGCTTCTTCCATATTCAGTGAAAGTTCCAATACGTTGTCTCATGCCTCCATTTTTCTTTATGATATAGATTAACCAGATGAATCCACTGAGTTGGATCCACTGAGGTAGACATTGCTTCATTTCAGAGTATGGAATGTCTTAGAAGAGAGTACAAGCACCTAAAAGCAGCTTAGAAATTAAATCCTTTTTACTTCTGATTTTTCTCCAAAAATCAACGATTGCCCAATCAGCTCTAAAAAGGATTTATACAAATCACTTGAGGAAACCCTTCATTTTTCTATGAAAAAAATGTGAATATTTTCAGATTTTCAGTTCTGAAGATGAGCACTCTGAAAGCTTTTCATGTAGCTGCTTATACAACTGTAAAATTATGAAAGGCAGGATAGCCTGCCTACATGGATGCAATCATCTAAGCCCATCAATATGCCACAGCAATAAGAACCCTGTTAGAAGGCAGTTACATCCTCACAGTTGTGCTTCTCTGCAGAGTTAAAGGACAGGCAGGAACTTTGCAGTTATGATGCAATGTGTAAATGAGAAAAAAATGTGAACCACAATGTAGGTCCATTATAAACTTAGTACAAGAGGGCTTTGAGACTATGCATTTGTGTGACTTTTCAGTTCCTACAAACAGTATTGCTTCTGAAACTGAACGGATTTACACTATTGCTGGAAGCCTCTGCAATTATAAGCTCTAAGAATTTGTCAACAG
Source organism: Fulmarus glacialis (assembly GCF_000690835.1). NCBI lineage: Eukaryota > Metazoa > Chordata > Aves > Procellariiformes > Procellariidae > Fulmarus > Fulmarus glacialis. The sequence goes on along the minus strand of NW_009231003.1, from coordinate 10,904 downwards.
TGACAAAACCTGCTAATTATTCATTCTTGTTTTCATTACAGGTCCCAGTGGGAGAAAAAAGTTCAGTTGGAGAAAGATTAAGAACCTAGGGTGTCATTTCAAAACGCTCGGAAAGACTGTGGAAGTAGAACATGAAGCTAGTGTTGATGAGGAGACACTATGAGACTGCTTGTTAGCATATGATGAAAACTGCTTTATATGTTCAAAATTCACATCATTAATTAATACACAGTTTAAGTGCCAAAACAGATGAAGCCAAGTCAGCTTCAGGTCTTCTATTCTCTGAAGGCTGATCAGATTACTGTAGGTTGAATTAAACATGTCAAAACAATGACTTTTTTTAATGAAATGACATTACCTTGTCATCTAGATTTGCTCATGCAGTAGCTAAACTTAGTCATTTGGATCAAATTTATGTGGTCTTTTTACCTGTAACGTGTTTTAGACATGGAATACTACTAGTGTCTTTGAATTCACTTGTCATTTCACAGAGATCTTCAGGGACATTAAGGGTATGGGGCTAACATGAACTATTTGTAAGTTTTCTGAACTACTTATCTAATATGAAACCTCATAAATGTTCTAGAAAAAATTCAGCTCATTGTTTTTGCCTGTGTATGTGTATCATTCAATGACATTCTCTCTTCTAGTTCTAACAGCTACAGTACAGAGTTGCTTCCATGACCTCCCCAAGCCCCAAGGACAAGAAAGAAAATCTTTTCATTAAGATGGTCTTCTATGAAATCTCCTTAGGAAACTTTGGAAAACTTCCTTTGCATTTACCAAATTTGTAAAGAAATCACTGAAGTATACTAGATTACCAGATGGCTTCCCAATTAATATAATGATTTACTACTAACACGGCATTTTAGATACATAGGTAAATGGTCTTGTTCCATTTAAAGTACAACCTTTTCCAGCTATGTAGTAATTAAACTTTCAGATTACTAAATGAAGACTGCATAGGTATAAATTATTTTCAAATAAATTTAAGAAAAAAAAGCCTGTAATATTTCTAAATATTTTGTAATCAACAAGTATTTTCTACAATGCACTCTACAACTGTAAATATTTCCTTAAGATTAAGGAGAGACTTTAGAGTAAAGTTTTATAACTTTTTTTTGTGTACAGGAGCCACCATCAGTAGTTGTAGTCACTAATATCCCTGGCCATGACCAGCTCTTTCTTCTGTATTGGGAAAAATGCCTTGTGTGTTATGTACCATACTTTGGCAGCTGCTGCTACAGAGATTTTATAGAAGCAGCAAATTCACTATCAATATTTTTAGTCCTGATAGTATATTTCACTCCTGACAGGACTGAATAGGCTAGATAGGACTAATTAGTTTTTCATCTTGGTAGGATATTTGTACTTTAAAAGAAATAACTAATGGGATAAGGAATGATATAAATTAGGACTACCTTCCATATCAAAACACTACCTGTGGTTTTGTTTTGAAATTTATGGAGGAAAACATCTCCATAAAAAGCTTGAAAGTGAGGCACTTATTTTTAAAACAGTATAGAGCATAACCTCTTGATGACATTTAGCCGTGAAACAACTCCTCTAGAAGAGAATGGGACTATAAGCCATTTTCAGAGTAACATCCATGAAGTCCTGCAAAGGCACTTTAATTTTTAAAAGTTTAATCATCACCTTTAAAATCTTAAGTTCCAACACAATTTTTATTTTTCATGTGGAAGCGATAAATGCAGTTAGTACAGAAAGGAAGCCTCTCATAAGCAATGGTATGATGCATTGTGAGGTCTGAGAGGGATGGGGAACAGACATTTGCATTTACATTAACTTCCAACAGAAAATTTGTGCACTATAATGATAGCCCATAGAATATATATAATGTATACACAAAAAATTCCTACTCTTGATCTTCTGAAAGAAATAAAAACAGTATAGAACAACAAAGCCACTTCCTAGTCATAGCAATATTGCTGGGGAATGGGAAAAATGTTGGTTAGTTGAGAAAATCAGGTATTTATTTCTGCTTACATGACATATAGATAGGTCAGTTGGTCAGTTTAGATAGATGATTCCAATGAGATGAATACTGTCTTCTGTTTTGGAGGGCTGAAAGAATCTGGCATGCTATGAGCAAGGAAACATCTGATTGACTTTGAATGTTCATCCTCTGACTGACAAAAACTGAAAATGAAATTTAAGTAGCCAGAGTATGGGTGTTGGCTACTGCTCAAAGCTTCTTCTGTGGCACAAAAACAGCATCCCAAAGTGTGCCAGTGAAAAAAAGAACTATTGAATATATTTAGGGACTCCTGTCTCTCAGAGATACCACTTTAGTGTTCATTTCTGGCAAGGATGTTTTTTTTCAGTCTGTGTGAAGAATTCTCTATGGGCTGTTGACCTCATGTTAGGTCAGCGTAAGTTATTAGGTAAGTGTTCAACATAAAATGACAACGTGGACTGCAGATTTTCAAGGAATTTTTAAAAATATGTTTCCTGATGCATAATTAATTTATTTGCTGAAGAGTACTCACTATTGAACATGACAATACTGAAGCTGTTGACCAACAGTCAGTTATCCACATATGACTGACAACCATCCTTGCCAACTACACTTCAAATGAGAGCCTAGAAGAGTGTTTATCAAGGTGACAGTAATTAAATAAGGGACTAAGATATGCCTTTAATGTTAAATCAGGAAGATAGAAGATCTTTCTAAACAGCATAATGAAGAAAAAACAGAGGTACTTTAAAATACACAGCCGAAAGGATAATGGATTTTGTTATTCTAAGTGGGAATAGTAGCATTCTGTCAGATACTGAGATTGGTATATTCTGCTTTTTTCAGAGTGCTTATAAACCAGCATCTAATTCTGAAACATAATTAAAGCCAGAGAGCAAAGATATTGAGCTGTTCTTTATAAATACTTGACATTTACTAGTGTATAGCTTCTCTCATCAGGATTGCTTTCCTCAAAATGTTTGCAAGCTGTACAGGAGCAGAAACATTGAAATGCACCAACATCTAAGTGGCAGGAGCCAACTAACTTAGAGAGCACCAATGTGAGCACTTTAAGACATAAGTACAAAGTACATGCAACTTTTTAAATAACCATAAATATATATATAGAAATTTGTGCAAAGTGGAGTGCAAAAGATAGACAAGCAAGATGAATTTCATTGTGTTCAAATTTTCAAGGGGATGTATTACCTCTGCCAAATTCAGATCTCTGTGTCCCTGCCACTTTTCCCAAGGAATACCATTGTTGTTTACTTTATTTCAGAGCCTCAGCAGGAGAGCAGGAGGGCTGGATCCTAACTGAGAAGAGAACTCCTCTATTAAATCTCACGACTTGTCAAAAGTATGGGCAGGTCTATCACATGATCCAGCTTGGACCACAAGTCTTATGTAGTCCTATGCACTGGATGTGCCTCCCAGGTGCTGTTTAGTTACTGATGAAATTATCACTGTTTCTGTGGCAGTAAGGCTCTGAAGTAGCAGGAAAGAACAACTTCAGGTTTAGAATGAGTATTTTAGTAAGATACAGTAGAAATATGTATCATGTGGGTATTGCTTTCTGATTAATTTAGCCTGGAGTATTGTTTCTGAAGTAATCTGGAGTGGAAGGGAAAAATGTGTAGTCATCTGTGTGAAAGTGTAGGAATTTTGGTTTTTTCGGAGCTATTCGGAGAAGCCCTCGAAAAAGAAAGAAAAAAAGAACAAGTAATATATTAGACATATTAGGTGACTTTGGTCTTCAGTTTTGGGGAATGATTTGTGTTGATATTCTTACGTTGCTTGCATATATGTGCATGTACTGCCTGATCTGATTTCTGTCTTGTTTAATCCTATTTACATTGGAGAAGAATCCCTGCTGCTAATCTGATAACGATGGAAAAAGTGACATTGTTCGGACTTCGCCTTTCCCTTGATTCCATTAATTGTTATTTATGTAATAACACAAGAATTCAGTATGCCGTATCAGCAATACTGTGTTTTGCATTTTAGGGAAATTAATATTTTATCATCTGCCTCACTGATCTATGAACAACAGTTCTTCTCCACTGTTATGTCGTACTCTTCTCATGTGTGTCATATAAAATGCTGATGGCTCAATATTTTGTGTATTTTGTGCAAATTTCTGGGTAACAATTCCATCAGGGACTGCAAGTATGAAATGTAATAAAAATTCTTATGCCCTGAGAGCAGAAAAAAGTTCCAAATGTGACAACATTGGAGTTAATTGCCAGGACACCAAACCCACCTATAATGATCCTTTTTCTTCAGCAAGATTACGCAACTGTAGCATAAATCAGATGAAGCTTTAATTAAGGCTGGACTGTGTGTTGCTGTAGAAGCAACAAGAACTGTTTTTGTCTGTCGATGTATGTGAAGTGCTACAAATTTTTTTTAACATCTTTACACAATGCTGTTTAAAAATCTTTGGTGAGTCAGTAGTGTAGACAGTCTTAAGCAAATTCAGATTAGTTTTTTTCCTGATCATGCTCACACTGCAAATCACTAAGCTAGCATAGATGTCAATCTGTAATTAAATACATTGTTCATCTGATGTGCTAGAAAGGTAAGGTACATGCAGCATTAAGTCTTCTTTGGACAAGAGTGAAAATGGTACATTTAGGGTGACATGGGAAAATTCTGTGTACATGGTACATGATTTTGTGGCACGTTACTCACCTCTCTGCTGTGTAAATCAAGGTACCACAAATAGTAATCTGATATGAACATCATATTATTAGTATGCGTTTGATGTTAGTATGCTTTTCATATATGAATAGCTCAATAAACTCACAACTCATTTGATATGATTCACGCAATTATCTAAATCAACAATGTTATGCTATGCTGCAGTTGGACTAGATGATCATTGTAGGTCCCTTCCCACTGAACTATTCTGTTCTGTTCTGTCCTGTTCTATTCTATTCTATTCTATTCTATTCTATTCTATTCTATTCTATTCTATTCTAATATGTTGTGGTTTTAAGACTGTTATTAGGCGTAACACCACAGGATATTATAAATAACATAAACTTAGTGGATTATCAGACAACACACGACAGAATGTGAACAACCTGGAATTATTTTTTCTCTACCCGCTGATGGTAATTAATTAGCACTGCTTAGAAGCTTTCCCTCAGAGGTAGTTTTCTCATACAATTTTGCACAAACACCCAGGAACAGGAAAGATCTTCATTCTTCCAGGTGGAATTGCTTCTACCTGAAGCATTTCCTTTTGAAGAGTAGATGGGAAAATGAAAAAAAAAAGAGAGTGTAGCTAGGCCAGAAAGGTATACCATTTTCCAAACAGAACTCCAGGCCCTGCCATAATATAGACTGTAAAATTTCTTGTGAAATAAAGTATCAAATGTTTTGCTTTATTCACCTAGCTGGGTCCACCCTCTCATAACACTTGTCAAGCACTGTTGCAAGTGAATAATGACAATGAAAGAATCTTTTGTGTTCAGTAGGAACATCCCTATTCTATGATCTCTACATCCTTTATGTGTTGAGAGAGTTTTGGTACAGTTAAAAAAATAATAGACTAGGATTCTGAAAGTACCTGGTGAACCCAGTAAGTACCGGCTGAACTAAACTGCCCAATTGTCTCACTGGCTAGACTATTGATACCTTGGATTCATCAGTTGTTCTTAGGAAAGATCACATCAAATTATACGTGAATTACTCTATATTACAACCAATAGTTTTCATGTCTCAGTTTAAGCTTTATATAGATAATTTACTTTAAGGCTGCATCACTTACATGCCACCACCACCACCACCTGTCAGTAGAAAGATTGCATTGCATAGACTGTGAGAAAGTCTTGGTAAACTCTTACTATTTAGTTACCTGCAAAGGCTACAATGCATGTGAAATATCCTGAGATCCTTAAGAAAATTTGTGTAGGACCAAGTGAGGAATAAATAGGCCACCTAGAGAAGGCTGACTGGGAAACTGATTACACTTAATCCCTTCAGCAGTTAAATTTAAGAGCAGTTTAACTACAACTGACTGTAAGTCTAACTGATAATGGACCATCCATTAGGAGTATAAGTAAACCCTTCCAGTTGCTCAACATGCACGTATAGGGTCTGGAATAGCTCTTATTTGAGTGCTTTTTGTACCTGTGCCTCTGGCCTCCCGTCATTTCATCCTCAGTTCCCACTCATCTCCTGACCAAGGGTCCTCTTGACAGGTATATCCTTGACTTACTCCTTTCTTGATCATAGGCTGATCCTAACTGCGACTTTTACTTCCTTTTTTTAGTCCTTTCTGGAAGCCTAATTCCATGTCACTACACTATATACTATAATTCATTAAATTATGCTTAGTATCTTGTGCATCTTTGAAGAGAGTGGCTATAATAATAAAAGACACAGAACATGAATGCTTCTGTCTTTAAGATTTCTTTCTGATACCATGTTTTTTACCACTCCATGTTTTGCAGGTCTTTCACTTAAATGACACAGGCCCAGTCAGCAGAGAGTGTAGACTGTGTCATTTGAGCATTGTATGAGTGTTATTTGAGAATAAAGGTTGGTTTCCCAAGGAAGCAAAATTATCGGAAGACGACAGACATTCAGTAACTGCTGACTGCAGATCACTGACAGGAATATTTGCTGATTTCTCTAAAAGCCAGCAAAAGGTAACTGGTGTTAAACAGGAAACATTCACTATGCAAAATGGATGATAACACACTCCCACGGCGTTTCTCCTGGCATTTTACTGAAGCTTCTTTAAACATTCTTACGCTAACCAAGAAAGTGGATTCATACTTACTTAAACAATTAACATGGTTGAGCCAATAGAACAATATGTTTTTCAAATTAGCTTAAATGTAGCTCATATTAAACTATAATATAAAGTATCTCTCCATGCTGTTTGTGAGCAGTCAAACACATCTCTCCTGGATGTTAACAAGTCACCAACACTTGATAAAAGGTGGATAATACTGTAGTATGGACACTGTGTCCTGTCAGTGACGGAAGAAACTTATTCTGAGCTTATGCTGCTGCCAAAGAAAGTAATAATTATAGTTTTTTTATATAACATAGTATAATGTCATGCATAAACTTATAGACTATTTAATATATAGGTTTGGTTGAAACTACATCAACTAAACCATGGAAGAAGTGATGATGGAGAAAATCAGTCAATCAGCTTACTAGATGAGATTCTTTTTCCTATCTGGAAAAATAAATCTGATTTATTTTCTTACTGATAAGTTTGCTAATGTTTTTGCTTGTTCCTTATTATTATGGTTTACATTACCCTCACCTTCTGGGAGGCTTTTGTTAGAACAACATCACCAATAGAAATAACATCTTGCTTTAGTAAAGCCAGGAGAACAGATGATGTATTGCTGCTTAAATCAATATAGCATATATAGGTTCTGTTTTTCAAAAACTTGACTGCTCAGATCTATCAACTCAAACTCAAACAATTTAACAGACTCCTGCCTCCCTTTTTTTCTTAGGCAGACAGAAGGCGAAGCACAATAATAAAAAGGACAGCATATGTCCTTTGCCAAAGCATATTTTTTACTTTTTGGAATTTTTCCTCTCTACTTAGCAGTTGTGGAATACCCATGTTTTCTCTCTTGTTAGGCCTTTGATGGCAAAGGTGCTGTACCTGCATTGCAAAAAGTAGAGCATACAGCCACCACGTATTCCTTTCCACAAATAATATCACCTGTCAGGTCTCTGATATCAAGTATTATTAAATTGAGTAATTGCTTGAGGGTATCTTTTAGAGAACAAGTACAATGCTACAGGAAGTTTTTCCTGTGTTTGATTAAACAGCTTTTTTTCTAAGTGAGCTCTGTACTGTTTTGTCAGTTTTTAAAGATGCCTTCATCCTTTCTACTAAGAAGGGGCAAGTATGCTCTTAAATTCCTGAAGTAACTTTAAAATTCTCCCCTGTTATTAGGTTGTTTTGATATCTGAGGGGAGAAATAAAATTTTAAGTCACAGCAACTTATATTACTTACAAATTCTAACATTGTTAATTAGGCCCTGTCTAAAGAAGGGAAAAAATTCTGGCATACCCATATAGAATAGTAATATAGTCACTTTCTCATTGATTTAAGCCCTCGGTTATGGTAATTACATATTGAACAAGTCTCCCAGGGAACATTGCTCACACTCTTTTTAACCGGACCTAACCTTGGAAACACTTGTGCTTGTCAAGCTGGGTGGAATTCAACAGACTCCAGAGATATCTCTAATTCTAGCCTCTCTAACATAGTGTTAGAAAGCAGACATTATATTTAATATTATTTCTTGTAATATTGCAAGGTGTCATTTTAGATGCCACATAAAATGAAAAATGTAAGCCTTGCATATACGCTCAGCTATTAGGAATTATGAAATAATTAGGGATATAAGCAAAACACCACCTTGGTGCAGTTTCTCTCTCCAGCTTCCTAAAGCCTCCCTGAGAGACTCTATCTATGTCCTTTTATTTCAAGGCCTCTCCACTCTAACTCCACTGATCCACTCCAACTTTTCCTTTCCGCTTCTATGATGAAGTAATGCATTAGCAACCTAGGATATTGAGGTTCACTTGCAACTGCAAAAAACAGCGAACAAGCAAAGAAGTGTCCCCAGGTTCTGATACCTCAGATTTTTCTCTGTTTTGGTTGGGAATTTCAATATTCCAGCATGCAGTGTTGATAGAGGAGGGCGTTCTGTTCAGCAGTACTGCCTGAAGCAACCACATTATTCTACCAGCCTTCCACATTCATAGATTCAAGAAGGCTCTGCTTCCATCTGCAGCATGCAATATTTCATTCAGCTGGAAATTTGTAATCATAAATGCTAGTAGTAAAACAGAAAGGAATTACACAAATTGCCATATATGTACTCTAGTCAGATGTGTTTGTAGTCTTTATTTTCTTTCTTATAACAGAAGTGAAGAACAGTTCATTGAATGTAGCCTACAGAATGACTCCATTTGACTGCTACCTTTGATTCTGAGATATTAAGAAACAGCTAAAATAGTGAATGAACACTAACAGCCTAGTACTTCTTGCATTGACCATGTATGGCCAAGCACTTAAAGGCAGAAATAGTTACACTGAAACCGCTTACTCCATGAGAGAATGCCATATTGGAACTCAGCCTTCTTTGCATGAAAGATGGATCACCTTCTTTTGTGAGATGAAGTGATTTGTTTTTAATGGTTGGTAGTTTTTTCCAAGGTATTTCTGTTTCCTCTACTCTCTTTTCACATTATATTAGAACTCAGGGATTTCAGTTTACTTTGGACCACATTTTGGTTATAAATAATTTTATTTTAATTGGAAACTATCAGCTGGTACAGCTGCAGGAATCTGAAAAATAGAAGCACATCTCTGAAAGTCAATGTCATTTATCATAATTCTGGGGCTTATTTTCTTTACTAAATGAAAATGGGCAGTTCACATCTCATAGCTATTGCTTCACCTCTCTACTAACTCAGAAGGGCATTGTTCTGTGATTTATATTGAGGCACACTTTATCAGTTTCCTTCACAACTGTTTTGTCTAAAGACTTGTTAAAAAAGAAAGCTTGGATGCCAAGTAGCCGATTGGCTTGTCCATATACCCAGATGTCGTCTTGCCTTCCAAATGGTGGGATGACTCGCACAACTAGAGCACTGCAATGGTTGGCTATAAAGGGACAGGCAAGGAAGGAGAGGCGGTGGTGTAGCCCTGTATGTTAGGGAGTGTTTTGATTGTCTAGAGCTTAATGATGGTGATGACAGGGTTGAGTGTTCATGGGTAAGAATCAGGGGGAAGGCCAACAAGGCAGATATCATGGTTGGAATCTGTTATAGACCACCCAACCAGGATGAAGACGCAGACTAAATATTCTATAAGCAGCTGGGAGAAGTCTCACAATCTCTAGCCCTTGTTCTCATGGGGGACTTAAACTTACCAGATGTCTGCTGCAAATACAATAGAGCAGAGAGGAAACAGTCTAGGAGGTTCCTGGAGTGTGTGGAAGATAACTTCCTGACGCAGCTGGTGAGTGAGCCAACTAGGGAAGGCGCCCTGCTGGACCTGGTGTTTGCGAACAGAGAAGGAATTGTGGGTGATGTGCTGGTTGGAGGCCATCTTGGGCACAGAGATCATGATATGATAGAGTTTTTGATTCTTGGAGAAGAAACGAGGGGGGTCAGCGGAACCGCTATCTTGGACGTCCGGAGGGCAGACTTTGGCCTGTTTAGGAGACTGGTTGACAGAGTCCCTTGGGAGGCAGTCCTGAAGGGCG
>NW_009231003.1:0-309 GCF_000690835.1 Fulmarus glacialis | reverse complement strand
CAGGATGCAGGGGGAAACATAGTGACAAAGGATGAGGAAAAGGCTGAGGTACTTAATGCCTTCTTTGCCTCAGTCTTTAAGAGTAAGACCAGTTGTTCTTGGGGTACCCAGTCCCCTGAGCTGGAAGACAGGGATGGGGACCAGAATGAAGCCCCCATAATCCAAGGGGAAAAGGTAGCAACCTGCTACACCACTTAGAAACACACACAAGTTTATAGGGCTGGATGGGATCCACTGAAGGGTACTGAGGGAGCTGGCGGAAGAGCTCACCAAGCCACCTGCAATCATTTATCAGCAGTCCTGGCTAAC
>NW_009231002.1:640-23861 GCF_000690835.1 Fulmarus glacialis | reverse complement strand
AACCTTAATGATTCTATGATTCTACAGCCCATTTAAAAGTTTGACTACTTTTATTCTCCCACCTTTTTTTCCTGGTTACATCTTGTCCACAGCAATACAGTCTTAAGTTCGAAGGGGATCTGTCACCGGTGAATCCTTCTGATCAGCGATGCCCAACTGACGTGTTGTGATTGATTAGGTGAAGCCTAGTCTAAAACGCTTGAGAATGGGATGAAGTAATCTGATGCAGATTAATATAAAATACGTCCATTCATTTGACTTAATGAACTTAACGATTTCCTCAGACTGGAGTATGAATGGATTTTTCGGGCAGTAGTTCCGATGACTTGCAAACAAGCCCTAGTCCTGACTTGCCACATCAGTATATCAACATTCTTGTGTCCTTTTGCACTCTCACTGTAAAAATACTGTGGGCTGCCTGCAAGCCATGCTGCTTTTTACTTCTTGCTTTTGTATGCTTAATACACCGCCAGGTTTTTACCATCACGTCATTGAGCACCTTGCAGCTCATAAGAGCAAGGCTCCCCAGGTTTCTTGTTTGTTTAAAGAGAGCACATGTTTGATTTATAATGAAGGCTAAGAGATTTCAGGGGTTTTCAGGGCAAAGTTGCAGGCAATGCATGGCAATGTAGAGAACAACGAGCTGACTGGATCTGTGTGGCGGTTTACTGATGCCCTGCCGAGAAGCAGGGGAACTCAAGTCTGGGCTGCATCAATTAAGCTGCTGTCTTTGGTGTCTGAGCTTGGATAGCACAGAGATATTTAAGCTAGCTTTATATTGTGCTTCGTTCACCTGCTGAAGTCCTGCTGTGCTTTTTAAAAAATTTTTTATTGTAACATAGGTAAATCCTTAATTTAGCCAGTAGGCAATGCTGTAGACTGACTAATTCCTCATCCCTCTTAAGCAGCTAGGCAACTAACTGCAGTTTAAGCAGCACAGTGATACCTACCTGGCTAGGTAGACCTGGATTAGGTCTAAGTAGTTTACCAAGGTCGCAAATGACAGAGTTAGCCTTTGTTTTCGTGCAAGGCCTTGCAGGCAGAAAAGGAAAATCTGCTTTTATTACTCCTAAGCATTAATATTTGCTTACATGAATATGTGAATGCCATCATCTGTCCCATCATCCTGTCTCTGCTGTGACTGCTAGTAGATTCTCAGTGGTGCAGACTGGTCATTCCCAGGTACATCCTTGCAGATGCTGTCAGTCAAAAATGAAGGACTTCTTAAGCAGGCTATGCATCAGGACTGTCCCGGAGACAGACCTGCTCCCCTCAAAGCTGTGTCTGATTCCCTTCAGAGTCTGCTTCTGCTTTTGAGCCCCGCAGCATCCTGCAAAAATAAATGCCTAATTCTTGTGCAGAGCTTTGCAGTTAAAACACTGCAATCAATAGATGTCAGTGAAGAACAAACATTTCTGTTCCCTTTGGAGGCAGCGCTGCTTCCCTTTTTATCGGCAGAAAGCTTGCTAGATGGCTGCAGAGCCCGCGCCAGAGTGGGCATGTCTCTGGTGCCATGGGTTGCGGTCATTTCCAAGACGGCTATTTCTCCACTTAGCATTGGCCTGCGGGACCAGTTTGGAAAGAGGCCGAAAGGAGGCATGGCAATGTAATTTGTGACTTCATGCTTTTCTGTCACTGGATTTTTCACTCAAGCAGCTGTTGGGTGCTCCTGCTCGCTCCCTACTGGGGCCGTGAGGTGCCGCCACTCCTCTCTGCTTGGCCAAGGAGAAGTGTCTTCCTCGGGAGCCCGGGAGGGGCAGTGTCTCACCATGCACACCCACCAACTTTCACTGTCCTTTCCTACAGTTTGTCCTCTGCAGTATGCAGCACAGGTAAACAGATTCAGGGAAAGGGGGTGACTGTCTCCTATCAAAATTAATAAAGAAGTTGCTGCAGAATCATCTCTCATGGTTGCTGGTCCCTTGAAAGAAGGTGGATTGTGGTCACCTGTGAGGCTGGAACTGGTGGAAGAGTGATATGGCTGCTCAGTCCTTTTCCCCTTTTCTGAACACGGTCTTTCAGTGATCGCCTTCACTCCCACACTCAGCCCTTTCTGTCAAGCTTGATTCCTCCCACCCCGTCCCCACTGGGTCTTTGCAGCAGGAGTGCCCTTTGCTCTTTGTGACTATCTTTCCTCTGTCATCGGCTGGTCATGAAGCGAGCCCCATGGAAATTCCTCCTAGTCCTCCATGTTTACTTTTCCAGCTGACTGATGGTTACAAGTAAACCCTTGTCTTCATCCCCCGAGCATCTTCGCTCTACTTAGACCCAGTGCAGAAACCCACCAATTGATTTCCTGCCCTGAGTCTTCCCTATTTTCCTATGACTTCTGGCTTCAAAGATTACCAGAACTGGCTCAGATCCTTCCTGCCCTCACCTCTCCAGACTCGCTTGCCTCTTCTACAAGATGTTCCTGAAGCTATTCTGAGAGGTTTTTTCACCAGTCATTGTTTTCCTCCAAGAAACTGCTTTAGGCATCGAACTCATTGTATTAGAACTGACGTGACTTAAAGTCAGGTTGCTAGGATGTTTACCTGGGCACCTTTTCTTCTCCGAGAGCTACTTTAGAAGACAGTTATGTGATGTTTTCAGGGAAAAAAGTCCTTGAAGCAAGGCCTGGAATTCATGCATTCCTCTCGCAAGAGTTCTAGCCCTTCAGATGCTCTTGCTCTCTTTTTCACCTGACCCCAAGGCCAGGTAAGCCTGGGTAGCAAGCAAAGCAGGCTAACTTCAACAACAGCGGGTAGAAGCTTCATGTCGCAGCTCTGATGGCATAAATGTTTAATGCTGTCCTCCCTAATTAAATCAATCTTCAGAAGAACCCTTACTCAGGAAGATGAAATATATTACCCGAATAGGAAAGCAGTATTGTAACCATTTACATGTAATAGAGATTGCACAGGGCTTTGTTTCTTCCAAACCTAGTATTACTGTGGTCTAGATACATTTTGGACCAGTATTCAGTATTTTTATATCCTGTTAGGAAGAAATTTTTCTCTCTCCAAAAGTTGTAACCATCATAGAAAAAAGGAATAAAAACAGAGAGGGGAAGAGACATTTTTACACCACCTTGTTATGGAAGTTTTGAAAAATTGTTGACATCTCCATGACCTGCCAAAATGACTTGTGGAGCCAGGTTGACAACTCTTTGAAAAAGTCAGTTTGAATCCCTCTTAGTGGGCGGTGTGTGTGTGTGTGCTACAGCCATAGGAAGGGGAAGGGGAGCAGCAGCACAGTGGGGAGAGCAAGAGAAAAGAGGATGAAAGAAATGGTAGGTGTAGCAACTGCTGGGAGACCCTGGTTGCCAGTGGCTATCATCACATATCCCCATCCTTTAGGAACAGGGCCCAGCCTAGCTTTCTGGACCTCTGACATAGGCCATTTTTGCTACACTATCTGCAGCTGCACTGAGCTGTGCCAGTGCCAGGATGGTCCTGCTACCCTGTAGTTTTACTAGCAGAAGCTACATTTTTGGCTGTTACTCACTGCCTACCAGTTGCTGCACTCTTCCTCAGGTGTGGCTGCGTTGCGTAAAGCTTGAGTAAAGCTATACTTGGAGATTAAAGTGCCGTGTGAGTACCAAGTGTTACTGAGAGGAACTTTATTTTGAAAGTCCATTTAACTCTGCAATGCAGTGCTAGAGGTCAGACAGCTGGCAAAACACTCGCTACCTTATACTCGAATGCTATCCCTTCAGCCAGTTAGGACTGTACGCTTTAACCCCCTCATTGATCCACATGGCATGTCCTCGCCCTGTTCCTCCACACACAGTTTCATACTGTGAATATACATATAAATGCTGCTTACAGCAGTCGTCTTAATGCAGTTAATAAACTCGCTTGCAAACTTCGTTTGCCCAAGGACACTTTGGCTTTTTCCATACTTAAAGGGCTAGAAAAAATAAGTCTTTAACTAAAATGTTCAAGCATCATCATTAGCTGATCTCTTGCCATTTGTTGGAAGTAGTGGATAGTAGTGGAAGAATGACACCTGAAAGGAGGGCGACTGTGGTTCGTGGCATTTTAGAGAGAGAGAGAGTGATTTTAGTGTCAGAACAGCAATGCAACACAAACATACTTCTGGTTTCCAAATGGGTTATTTGCATAAAACAGTGTTCAGGGCAGCATCTCCCTTAAATTGTGTTGAATTGGTAAATGGCAAGGGACTGCTATTGATCAGGCTTTTCTCTCACTGATCTCTTCAGCACGTAACTTCTGTATGATTTGTGCAGATGCAAAATCGGTGGGTATTGATGTCAGCTTGCACAAGCAAGGTATGAAATGAAAGGGCTGCGTGGCAAGTGTGAAATGTGTGGCTAGAGAGAGCATCAGTGGTCCCTGTAAATAAGGTCATACCTCAGCTTTTCAGAAACAGCACACCCAGAAGATGAGCTTGCCTTGCAGATGTGTGCCTTCAGAGCACACAGGAGTCAAAGCGGAGTAATCGTGCTTGTCTGCATGAGTTTCTTTTTGAACAGCTTTTCCTACATTTTTTTCTGCCTGCTGATGCCTTGGAATCATATTGTTGGGGAGAACTGGTTTGGAGAGAAGAGTCCTTAAAGCCAGCCTGCAAAGCAAATTGAAGGTGAGGACAGAAAACACATCACGGAATAAACCACAAGAAAAATCTTCACTGAGTTCCTAGAACAGTCCCTTGGATGTGAACACAGACAGCTGATTCTTGGAAAATCTGTCTTATCAGGGCAGGGTAAATAAATAAGTTGTGTTCAGATTAAACTGTCTCTGAGTAGCAGTTTGTTTGCCACAGTGGAACTATTGAGTTCTCTTGCACAAGGACTGTGAAGTAAAATGATTCTCATCAAAACACTGGAAACAAGCATTTTGCAAGAAGAAAGTCAAATGGAAAAAAACCATGTTTATAGTTCTCCAACATATGATGCAGAAATTTACATGGATTTATATCAGTTGCATTTAAAACACAAACACTATACAGTACATAATCCAGAAATAAGTTACATCAAAGAACTACATATTGTAAAAAAAAAACCCCAAAACATTTTATAAACAAACTTCACTCCAGATCTTCAAATGCACAGCTGCAGTTTTCAACTTCAGTATCATAACAAAGTCTGATAAGATAGACACTTTCCAAATCATGGTAGATCAGGGAGGGAGCGACTCCGGGGCCAAATCTTTTGTCATTTTCTTATGATGTGTTTTTAGACTTTTTTTATATTCAGATTCTTACGAGTTTGTTTTTTGGTTTTTTCTTAACATCTTAGGTAAAATTCCTAAATGAGATCTAAGAAGTCCATTCGTATCCCTCTAGAGCAAAAAAAAAAAAAAATGATAAAGCAGATTTGGTTGTAGAAAAATCAGTCTGACACCTGACTCAGTAAAACTATATACATCTGCCTGCTGAAAACCGAGTTCAGCTCTGATATTGTGTCAAAATTTTCCTGTCCTCAAAATCTCATATTTACAATCCTTTCTATTGGGAGGGTTATAAACTGAATAGGAGCCCCCATTTAGAATTTCCCACCAATTGCTCTATCTGTGTTTGTTGATAACTGGGTATTGTTCTTCACACGGAGTCAAAATTCATAGGTAAGACTTTTTGCCATTTTGCTGAGTTTCATTTTCTCATTAAATATCTCCTCAAACTTTCGATTCTGTTTTGGAGTGAAATGGTTCTTCCAATCACCAACAGCACCTAGGAGAGCAGGAACAAAAAAAGAACAGTGACGCTAGCGATTTATAGTGCAGAAAATGATTTAAAGGCAGCCTAGTTTTGTTAATGTTGCAGTTGGCACAAATTATTAATATATTATTAACCATAGTCCCTGCGGTATGTCATGATCATGACTAATTGTTATATTGGCCTGGTGAGACTCTGATGGAAGCAGCTGGATCATCGTCCATAAAGGGTGTTAAATCCTCAGGCTCAGACTTGTTTAGTGCCAACAACACCAAGTGGCACATGAAGAGCAGCAGGTTTCCTGGGTGGAATTAGAGCTCTTGGTCATCTCAGCAGAGAGGCATCTTGCCACACCTTCGATATATACAGTTAAAGGTCTCCACAGTCAGTAGAGGGAAATGGTTACCTCCTGGCTGAAACCCATCTCATCCTAGTCAACATCTGAAACTCATCAATGAATGGTGCCCCAAAACTAGCCATGTGTCTCCATTGACTAAAGAAGACTCCCAAAAAAGGAGCCCAGAATGACCTGGTAGATGAATCCCACCCTCACACCCACTCCTAAACTCTAGGGCTTTCTACAGATGAGATGTCCCACTGCTTAAGTGGGCAGTTAACTACTTCTGGGTGACCATGCACACTTGTGTTCAGTAAAGTGTTTCAACTGTTACCCAGTTTGAGTAAATTGGAAATTGTTTTTTAAACCGACATATTTTAATGAGGCAATGCTTAGAGTCTTCCCTCATGTGCATCATCTGAAGACGCTGCATCCCAAAACTGCTGACCAAAACAGCGTTCCAGACAGCAAGGACAAGAAAAAAGAGCCTGAAGAATAATATATGTGTACAAATCTTCCATAAACTGGCTGAAACTGGCTAAACCCCTGGGAATTGCATAGGAACTACTTGGAAGTGAAACTGTTGGGATTTTTCAAATTTTTCAACGTAGCTTTGTTAAAGTTCACTGACTTAGAAAAGTGTACCTGAGCTTTTTGTTTGTTTGTTTGCTTTTTACTGACAGATTGTATTTTGGCGTTTGCTTCAGCTCATTGGTAAAAACATTCTGAATTAACAAAATGTACCATTTCCCTATTTATAAATGAAAACAAGTTTTTCTTAATTGAAACAACTCTTAGTTTTAAACTGTCAATTATTGTTCAAAAATTAACTAAGCAAAAATAATCAAAATCTATCTAAACATGATGGTTTTGATTGACTTATTATCCAAATCTGAGCAAGCTTCTGAAACGTCAGTAGCAAGAAACAGCTCCTGCATGTATTTTTAAGTCGCATCTGAGCTAAGCACTGTTGAAGATTTTACCACGGATTCCAGCTCGGCCAAGGTCTGAAGGCTGCCTATGAGGCCATCAGGTGACCGAGTCATCCATTCCTCCATTGTTGTCCTTGTCAGCATATTCCTTTTTCAGGAACATTTCAATAAGATAAGAGGTGGTGAGGAAGATAAAGGCTACAAGCAGTCTCTGTAATAAGGAACGCGTCTCGCTCTTTCGCATTATGGTAAACTAAGTGACCTTCACAGGCGATATCAGAGTCTTTTACATGTTGTAAAAGACTGAGGTGGTCAACTTTTAGATAAAAAAAGACAGATAGAGAGTAATGCTTCGTGAACCTTTCCTTTTAGCTGAAAAGCTCACAGAGAGCAATAGGTGTCAGACTGTTGTTCAGACTCCTCGAGCTTCTCTAGTATAAGCCTACATTTGCAACCAGAGAACTCAGAAAGAAAGTGATTTTTAAGACGGCTTCAAATTGAAGAATCCTGTCACTGCTTCCCAGTGACACAAAGCGTCACTACAGTCTGGGAAAGGCCCGGACTGCGGCCTCTGGCTGGATTCCCACTCCTTCTGCTGTGTTAAGCCCAGCCCAGGGAATTTACCTTTTCGGAAAATCAGCTTCCTGTTGGACGTCAGTGCACAAACGGTGTGACTGGGATCGCTGTTTTCCTTTTCTGTGTCGCTTTTCATCTGTGAGAACGAGGACTTCTTGCAGATGTCTTGGATATCATTATCACTGACGTTTAAACCCAGGAACAGACTAATTTCCTTTACAATCTTAGGAAGATTCTGAGGTACAAGAAAAATAAAGCTTTTATATTTCTGAGCTGATTATCAGACTTCTAGTTGATATGAAAAAGATCCCTTTTATTACATACCAGGTTTATCACACATTTATTTGCTTTCAAGCAAAGCTAAACATGTCATTGGCCTGTGTAGATGACAGGTACAGTAAACCTGATTCCCCTTTTGCCCATACTCAGAGAAACAGGTAAATGCTGAGTATGTGATATCAAATACGGTGACATTGCAATTTTACTCCTAGTTCAGGCAAAGTGTTCTCCTGTCTCTTAGAATTATTTCACTGGGAATAGAGAAATACTCAAAGCTCAGCTTCTGTGCAAAGTAGCTTATTTCATTAGAGGTGTTATATCTAGAGATCCAACAAGTGACTCAGGATCCAAAATGGCTTGTTTATATTCCTATTTTCCCCCAAAATGAACAAAACTATTTTAATGGAAACACTAGAAAGTGTTTTCTATTCACCCAAAAATTCATTCTCTGAAAGCGAAGATATGTTGGTATTTGACTTTTTTTAAGAATAGCAAAGCAGTTTCTCATAATAATTTCTTTTCCTGAAAATTTTTTTCCTACACCCTCCAGTCTCTAATTTTCCTGTTTATTGGGAGCACATGTCCCACTGACCATGAGTAGTTCTGTTGTCTTACATCACTTTTTGAAAATTCCACCTGAAATGTCAGGCATAGAAGGTTAATGTGTGGCCCTCAACAGATGTCCTTGGTTGGTCTTTCCATAGGACCAAGAATGAGGAACTTAAAATTCTTCTTGTAGCCTGGGGAAAATAATATAATATGTGTCGCACTCCTACATCTATGAAATGCAAATCTCATGGGATTTGATATTTATATAACTTGTGCAGTCAGAATTAGTTCACTAATATAAAGTTCTATGCAAATATAAAATATGCCCAAACACGTACATTCACATTTTTCTTCTTTCTCCTTTTTCATTATAATTTGCTCTTTGATACTTTAATGATGTTAATTTACAAGTAATGCATTCTGAAATAAGAGCAGAGAGCATATTTACCTTCTTCATGTCTTCATAGAACAAAAACAGGATGTTTTTGTCATTTTCATGTTCTTCCCAACTTAGGAAATGATCAAACCAGGATCCACAGACAACTGAGAAGAAAACCCGTATAAAAGAGATTCATATAAACTTTATTCATAAATAACTCTGACTGCACCTCACACATTTAGGGGAATGATCTCCTTCTTCTTAGTGTGAACCATCTATTCCTCTAAAACAGATTTAATTCTTTTTGTGAAGTGACTCAAACTTACAATCCAAAGAGGTTACCATTTTTGTTGGAATTTGGTTTTGTATCAGAGATGCAGATACTATTCTGAGATATAATTCTGTAGTGGAAACAGGCTCCAAATCTAAGGAAAGGCCAGTAATGAAGGAAAATGTACTGGCCTAACAAGATCTGAGCATCTCAGCAAATGACTGCATGTCTGTGGTCACAGCTAGAAATGCGATCACTTCACTAGGAAATGAAATAACGAGTCTGTGAAATGGAGCACGCTACTGTTAGCTCTATTTTGTCCAGCAGAGGAGAATTCTGTATTATTTTTAAAAGTCAAAGAAGAATTATTTAATAAACAATTTATTATGCAAATACATCATTCAGCCAATGACATAGATAGCTTATGGTTTTATAGTCGACTCATAGTACTTGTTTTGTCTAAATGCTGAACCATGGGGGGAGAGCTAAATTTCAGCTTGCTTTTAAAAAACAAAATTCTGTCCCTTCTGGTTGAAGGACAAGATGGACTGCATTGAAAGACGAGTTGAAAGACTACTGTAGGGTGATGAGAAGAGGCTTGGACAGAGCAATCGCAGCCAGCATTCTCCAGAACTGTGACTTTGCTTTATAACTCCTACCAGAAAAGTATAATATTGTAATGGGCATCATTTCGGTTGCAAACCTTGAGATGTAATTAAGTATTTTGCTGAATGCTCCAGTCTATAGCTGCCTCCTGCACATAAAGCACTGTCTAACTTCAAGGCATGTGTGCTCCACAGGGTACAATGAAACCCTGCTCTCCTGGTCGACCACACTGGAGATGTGGCCAACAATAGCACAGAATAGCCCTGTTGGCTTCAGGGGCACAGCATACAGTCTCGGAGACTCGAGGGACAGCATCTCAGTTGTCTCTGTGTGTCCTCACCCTTGTTCTGAACGGAGATTAACTCTGCAAGAGTGCTACAGGATCTGAATCAAGCAGCACAGCCTTCATATGTTTCTATTAAAAGCAAAAATGACAAACTCTCTCTCACTATCACCTCTTACATAAATTTCTATTGTAATCAACTTAGTTATCCTTTTATGCCATGCGTAAGCACACAGAAAATAGAAGGTGGAGACTAATTTACAGATAAATGGGAGATGCTTTTAACATTTAATATAATCCTCTTCTCTTTTTTTCACTATTGTATGTTCAGAGTTGATACTAAACAAGCCAAGATCCTGCAAATCACTGAAGCACATGCCTTAGGGCGGCTCTGGGCTAGGAACACAAGAGCTGAGCCAAAGCCCACACAAGCCAGTAGACAAATTGACTTCTGGATCTTTCATGTAAGCCTGTGATGACTGCAATGGCAATTTTCTTTCAAAGTTTTCAAGCTGATCTATCATTGTTGCTGTTATCGTCACTTATGGTTGTATAGCAGGAACAGATGTCCTCAAAGGAGTAGTAAAACACTAAAAATGGGAGTGGCTAACTGGAACATGGCCCTGTTGTGAGCTTCCATGCCAGCACTGCCACTCATAAAAGTCTCACTCTTGTCCTTGGTCTTTGGACCCTGCTACTAAGCCAACGCATCAGGCAGAGCGTGTGCAGGAGGGCTTTATGAAAGCATCTGGACTCCCTTTGAAGGGCCACCCAAGGCTGTCTTTAAGATGGGAGAGGACACCATGCCTGCAAGCATAGCTCTCAGTGCAGCCTGGGCATGGTCTCCCCCTTGCCTGCACTTCAGCGTGGCAGGGAGCCACACAGAGCTGGCTGAGCACCTTCAAACAGAGCGCCGGCCCCGCTGGCCTGCTCACCAAGGACAGGAGCTGGCTGAGGTGAGCCCAGCTGCCCTTACGTCTGCTTGGGAGGAGCTGTATACGCATACCTCCTCTATCAAAATTTAAACGTCAGTTCTTGGTAGGAAGCAGTCTGTTATTGCGGCTCGCAAGACAAGGGTGGAAATATTTTAACACAGGCAAATCCGCATCAGAATCAACAAATTGTCAGGGGTTTCAGAGTGTTTGGGGGAAGAAAGGAAATCAGTAGCTTGTCTGTGAGAATGTTTTTTAACAGCTATGTCAAAGAACAGCAAAAACCTGCAAAGAGCCGTTGTGCTGAAATAATGCGGCCGCTTATCAAAATGTCTCCTTGCAGGGCTGAAGATAGCATCCTATTATTTGCTCTTGTTTAGTTTGGCATTAGAATTTGTCCTGAAAAAAACCCCAACTAAAGCCATATGAATACGAGTGCAATAAGGAGTTTTCACACAGTTCACGTTTCTTAACTCTTTCTGTGCGTAACAAGCTAATGTAAACTGCAAGGAGAAAACATAACATTTATCCTTACCATCTCCTTTTAAGAACAAGTCAAAGAAAGCAGGCCAGGTGTCAATAGTGGGAAGGTTTGGATTATCTCTGTAGTAATGATACATGGAAACGGCGGTATCTTTTGGATTTCTGCTGATGTAGATCATCTGCAAATGAAGATTATACGGTTATTAATGGCGATAGTCTTCCTTTATTTTAGAGGAGCTCTGTGCATAAATGTAGCATTTTCACAGGCAGTTTGCAGTGTCAAAACCCTTTCCTTTAGGATTCCTCCATCGGTGACCATGCCATTAAGATAGAAATGCATTTGTCCCTGCTTAGGCAGAAGTCAGTAGTGGTTAGTAAATAATTCCATGTGGACAGAGGTGTGTTTCCTGCAGCTGGGTACTGTTTATGTTCTATGAGCATTCATTTTAACTCATGAGTCAGTATACTATCTCATAAATCTAACATGTGAAACCGTTTACTAATTAACATTCACAGGACAGCTGCAAAACATAAATTTTGGCTTTTCATTCAAATAACCCCATGGGAGCAGTGGGGCAGGAGCAGAACCCAGTCCCTAGCCCAAGTCTCTGCTCATGCTGCCTTTGACTGTTGATCAGCTGTGTCTCCAAAATTCACTGCAAACCACTTCTGGAAATTGTAAATAATTTAAAAATTATTAAGGATCAACAAGACAAAATAACTTTCTAACAGACACTTAACATATCTTACTGCTTTTATATCTTTTTGCCTTACCTTGCATTTTTTATTCTTAAAATTTGGAGGTAACATGTTGTAGTCTAGGTGCGTTGGGATGATTCTCTTCGATGAGAGTTTATTCAGTTCCTCCAGTTTGGATATGTCTCCAAATTCAATGGGAGATGTTACTGTAACTTGAGCATTGTAAAGCTTTGTTATAACTCCTGCAAGCCAGTGAGTGCCTGCAGAAAAGTAATTTTAAGGAAAAAAAAAAAAAAAGAAAAAAAGGAAGATTTGTTACTGATAAAATATGTGGAACATGCGTTTTTTGCATACGGAAGCAGCTTGCTAATGCGCAAGTGATACTTCTAATCCTTCAGATTCAAGAAACTTTACATAACTGAATAATCCCGTTGGCTCCAAATGTATAAATACTGGAAAAATTAGGGCTGTAGCTGAAGTACAGAGTAACTCTGTGCGAATTGTTAATATCGGTACCAAAACACTCTCATGAGACAAACTGCTTGTCAGTTGAGGGGTGGTTATATTATTTTTATTATTAATTTTAGAAGAGCCTGGGGTTTTTTACGTTATAGTAGCTCGAGTCTGTATATTTGGGTAGTACTGATTGAGCTTCTTCTTGGTGTGTGCTTCTGTATGCAAGTAAGGCGGGGGGAGAGGGAATAAGAAATGAATAAATCTACAGCGAAGAGCCATACAAATAACTTAATATAACTCTTGACTTGCTCATAAATGAATGTAGAAAGTCCTCAGGAAAATCCTTCAAGTACAAATTTTGCTTACAAGAAATAAATATTTATTTGCTTTCCAGTATGAAAACACCTGAGATTATTTTCAATTAAAGAATCAAAATTTAGATAAATGACGCATTTTTATTATAATTTGAACACTTACTGACAGAATAATATATTCACATACTAAAACGTCCTTCCCTGTTTCTTGTACACAGACATTTCCCAAGTAGTTTAAGCAGAGAACATGAAACAAACAATCGAGATTTGCAATTAACATCTAAAAGTAGAACTTACCAGATTTGGGATAGGAAACCAAAAGGACATCATCTTCTCTAGCATCAAAAGTATCCAAGGATTTCAAAAGTTCTGGAGAAGACCTAGCGGTAAAGAGAATCCCCTTAAACATGTGAATGAGTTCTGTCTCACTAGTGTTGGACATGGTTGCTTAAGTCTTGGATTCCTGCAAATCAGATAACAATGAAACGACAGGAGGATTTGAGAGTCACTTCTCAGTCAGATGGTTTGAAGTGACAAATTGACATGAAGCAATACAAACTTCATGCTTATATACTTTGCCACACACCATGGAGTCCTATCGGATATTGATTTTTCCAGGTAATTAACAAAGGCAACTGAACTATTAGAGGTAACTTGATAAATGACTGAAATGCAAAGTCATGGAAAATGCATGTCATTTTTCATTTATTAGCTCTTCAGATAAAGTAATGAGGTGATAGTCAAAATGTATTAATTGTGGAAAATTACAAGAAGAAACATTATATGTTGCCTTAAAATACGCTTAATATGATTATTCTGTAAGTTACACTTTGCTGGAAGCTGGTTTAGCTTCCAAGGAAAAAGCTACATCTTAAAATACTTTTTATGAATACAAAAACAGTGTCTTATTTTATGTGAATGAAATATTTTTGGTTTTGTTTTACCAAATAAACAACAGCCTGAATTTTCAAAAGTGCAAATTGATTCCAAATGTTTGAATTTTATGATGTTAAGGAACTAGTTTTTTGAACATTTTAGAATTTCCGCCTGAGGCATCTTAAAAACAGATGCATTTAGAGACAAATCAATTTTTAAGCTGTCACATGTCTCCATGAGGGAGTATAGACAACAAAAATTGCAAATTTAAAATAGATATTTAACATTGGCTTGAATCCTGCATGTTTCATGACTAGAAGTGGTTGAAGATTTTTAAATCTTTCCAAGAATATGTGAATTCATCAAAATAAAAGTCGCTTGCAGGAAAGAGGCAGTTCTCAATTAATGACAATTAATTGCAATGTATTTTGCAATTATTTTTTGAAAAATTTTGAATCTGTAGAAATCATCATTAATGTTTTTCAAACTGAAAGCTTAAAGTGACCTTAAGAAATGTGAAAGCATCAGAGTGAAATAAATAGCTCAGGTTTGAATCAAAACATTTAGGAATGCCAAATATTTTCAATTTTCCTTTCCATGGCCACAAATTAATTTACTTGTTTTTACATTCTTTTCCTCAAACATCCAGTGGCTTCACTATTCCTATTGAAAACCTCCTACAACATATTCAGCTGAGGCCCTTCAATGTCTTCAACTCAACCTGAGAACCCGCATGTAAATCTTGTTTTAAAATAAAGCAGTCCTTCAGGAATTTCCCAAGTTTACCAATGTCCCAGTCCTTGTTTTATTATTTATGATAACTTAGGTTTGGTCATGGGACCAAATGTACCTGCCTTAATTCCTGGTAAGAAGTTAATGACTAGAGATGCCCTTCCAAGAAACATCTGAGCAGTCAAGATTACTCACGAGGAGTAAGAACAGTTGTCAGCTTCTGTACATGCTTCTTTCTAATTCAATCTCCAGAAAAGCCAGCATAATAGGATTGATTTTTCCCCCCTGCAGTATTGCCAGCCTACCAGTCAAAGAGAATTGAAGTCAGCAAGCCTAGATTGTCTCACCAGTGTTGCCTATAAGGCTGCCCTTAAACAGCAACCACCTGCAAAATGTGCCCTGTGCCAACAGTAAACTCCAAGTTCCAGTTACGCAGGGCCAGGTGGGGATCAAAATCATGGCAAATATGCTCTGGAGACATGTTCCCTATCACTAGGGACGAGAGGAGACAGGGGAGTCTTTCCAGGTGGTGATAGAGTGAGTCAGTGAGGGTACAAGAAACACGTGGATACTGATGCCCAGGTAGGATTTGGGGGATCTCTCAGTGGTGAGGAGCTCAACATTTTTCTCTTGCTAACAGTCTGAAGACCTAAGCCATCGCTTCATATCTTAGGGTCTAAATCCTCTGTCAACAGATTTCACTTTTGTTACTTCAGGTATACAAAGTATGTTTGGAGGCATAATGAATCCTGTTTCTATGTTATTCTGAACATCTGTATTCGTCTGAATACAGATATTTCTAAGGTTTATTTTGCAGTCATCATTCCAGCCATATGCATTTAGCACAAGCTAATAAAAGTGTATTACCTTGACCTAGCAAAAATAAGCTTATTGCAAAATGTGTTGCGTAATGTGCCTCTTCCCTTTCATTTCTTCCTGCATTCCTATTATGTTTTGAGTCAGCGCATTTGCCTAATCAAATCTCTTAGACCTTAATTAATCATTCACAAATGAAATGGCCAAGGTGTAAAACAGAAGCAATACAGTAGCAAAGAAAATTCCAACTCTCTTAACTCATCTCAATTGCTTTTTATACTAGCTTCTCTTTTCAGCATGTGTAATGTTAATCCAGGGGAATAAAACTGAAACTGGCCCTCCTCAAATGCTGCCTGTACTTGGAAAACAGGGCCCACCTTGCAAGGGAACGGTATCCTGAATTGCAATGACTTAAGGAAAAAGAGACTATTCGGCACCT
This sequence comes from Fulmarus glacialis, assembly GCF_000690835.1. Taxonomy (NCBI): domain Eukaryota; kingdom Metazoa; phylum Chordata; class Aves; order Procellariiformes; family Procellariidae; genus Fulmarus; species Fulmarus glacialis. The sequence goes on along the minus strand of NW_009231002.1, from coordinate 8,244 downwards.
TGCAGGAAAAAAACCACCTTCTTATTAAGTTATTAGAAAAACTATGCTAACTACATTAGCATAAAAAGTATATTATTATAGCTACGTTATACAAAGAGAGCACGGGTTTAAAGAATGCCATGCTAAATCCTCCATCCAACTTTAATTTTTTCCTTTATCAGTGTTATAACATGGAATGTAGACTACAGCTGATGCATTTTGAACCAGATGAACACAGGCATGGCAAGCTAATGCCAAAGGATTCCCGTATCTATCACCTAGATCTCTGCCGCAGGCTCTGAGGAGCTTCTCCCAGCAGCAGGTTGTCCTTGTCCTGGTCTCTGGCCCTGCTATCAATGCAGATGGAGTGCCCATTTTACCAGCAGGTTTCACAGATACTTGCTATCAGGAAAGCAATGTTAAATTTGGAGTTTGGGGTCTCTCTATGGTGTGAGGGAAATGCAGCTTGGCAGCTGGACACTGCACCTGGGCTGCTACAGTCCAGCTCCTTCTGCCTCCGTATCCAACTTACCTTCTCCGATCTTTATCCTTGTCTGGGTGAGTGACTTCTTTCTGTTACTTTAAGTGACGCAAAAAATTTGGCAGTTTTTACCTGCCCTGCCACCTCCGCTTCAAGCTCATCATTCTCTTCTCTGCTTGATAAGAGACGGTACCATGTACATCTCCTTCAACTGAAGATTTCTCAACTGAAGCCAACCACAATACTGTTCCACTCCAAACACATCTCAGGCAGCATGTACTAAAAGAAATAGTGACATTGTGGAAAATATACAGATGAAGTCATATGTGTTGGTTACATGAGTCAGAACTGGGAGGTACATCCACAGGAGGTACATCTGAAAGTTTTTAGCTAGCACTGTCAAGCATCAGGTTTCTTATTTTTTGAAATGCCCTAAAGCCATGAAATATTTCAATCTTGTCATATTGACTGATGAATGGAGAGGTAAAAGTGACACTGCCGGTCATAAGGTTTTGTTGCTCTAATTCTCCACCAGATACATCAGCCACCTTAAATTAGTAGAAGTTATGTCCATAAAGATTGTTCCTGTGCATCTATGTAAAATTTGTCCACAGGCTCCGCAACAGTGATGAAGGAGTGAAATCTTCCAAGACTATTTCAGTGCAGAATATCAAACACAGCTGCTGTTACAAAGTGTGCAAGACTATCTCCAATACAGTTTCAGTCAGGAAATCCACTGTTACGGGTAAGCTGTGTAGTCCCTTCCACAGCTCCAACTTTTCTCCGCAATGAGCCTCAGAGTCATTTCTGTAGGGATCACTCCATCCAACCTTTGCTTGCCCATATTGCAGAATGACATCCCTACTTATTTTAATGTTACAGCTGAAGTGTCTCTCTTAAGTTTATGGTCAATGACTATTTAATAGAGACAGCCTGCAAAATGTTAAATACCGCATGAGTGCTCAGACTGATCGGGAAATTAGGGCACCTCAGTGCCTAGATGTCGGCCATTTAGGAACCTAACCCTGGGCTTCTGTGTGGTTCTAAAAAACCCTTAGTTGCAGGGTGGATGTAGGGCTGTCCACAACACATCAAGACTCAGCTGAGCTGTAGTAACTGCCCATCGGTGCACGCTGAGCTGGTCCCAACTGTCAGGTAGTGTGAATTAGCCAAACCCGCTTCACTGAGATGGGCATTGCATTGCTTTACACTTCCAACAACAGTCCCTCTACCTGGTAGGCTTCCTTGCAGGGCCCGTACTCTTGCAAAGAAGCCTCCCTTCATTGTCCCATACTTCAACACTAATCAAGTACCGTGATTTAACAACTCTGGCTTCAGAAGTCTCTGATTTCACAGTCATTGCTATCTGTAGCAGCTGCGCCCGCATTTAGGTATACTGTGCAGGAAGTCAACCATATGCGCAGTCATGTTGCATTTATGGCATGTCAGATTATAAAGTTCTTTGACCTTCTTTTATCCCTCTTACAACAAATCATTGCCTGAGGATATTTTGTGCCAGATCCACAACTGATACGGCTATTCATAACAATCCCATTGCTGCCAGCAGAGCTATGCGCTTTGGAGATCTGGCAAGCAAATGCCACAGCTGTGAGGTTACCACTACTGCCCCAGCTCCTGTGTGCAACAGCATGTGACGGTACCTTCAGGGCACGAACACGTACGTAACGAAGACACGGGCAGGGGGGTGTAAAAAAGAAAAGCAAACGAGGGGTAAGAAAGATGATGCTGTGTACATGCAGGAGGCCTCAGCCAGGTGAGCTCTCTCCCTGGCACGTGCTTGTCTGTCAGGGTGGGATTGCCTGGGGACATTCCAGGTCCCTAGGGTGAGAAGAGAGGTCTTGGAGGCCTGGTTTATTTTCTGCTTATCTTTCTTGTCGTATCTAATGTAGAGGCTTACTGGGGAGAAGCGTAAATGACAGAAACTGATGAGTCACCCTGTTATTGCTAGTGCACTAGCACTTCAAGTGATGCTAGTGACTTCACTAGTGATGTCAAATGGCTTCACCTTTTTTTTTGTTAGCATAACTACTTAGAAATTGTCTGATATTTTGAAGCACACATACAATAGTAAGTTATAGTATTCTATAGGGAGCCAGGCAAATTCCAGCAAAAAAGCTTTTTGAGATGTATGTCCTTCAGAGATCTACACCCTGTGGAGCATCACTGCACACAGAAAAATCGGAGCAAGCAAGTCTGATGGCGAATGCTATCCCGTCAGTTCGCACGCTACCTTTAAATCCAGCAGCTGGGGAAACCAGCAGTCCAGCTAACGGCAGCCACCCCTGGGAAGGCTTGTGGGCCACAACCAGTGGAAGCGTACAAAGGGGAAGAGGAGCCCTTGTGTCCATACGCACAGTGAGACAGTGCCCAGCACGCAGGCTGTTGTGCTCTGTGCCAGCTCTCTGGTGGGTCCAACCCAAATGAGCGGGGTGATCCTGAGGTAAGAGACAGTGCAGTTTGCATTTGAGGGAACTGACTGGAAACCTTGGGCTCATGCAAATGCCGGAGGGGAGCCAACCTTGGCCGTGAGGGACCAGAGGCCTCCAGGTCCCCGAGCTGCACACAGAGCTTGCGGAGAGCCTCACGCAGGACAGCTGACAGCCCCATTGCACCACGTCTCATTTGCCCATGTCCTCATGACAGCCAAGGGCCAGATAAGGTGTGGCAGCACGAGTCTGGTGACCAGGAGCATGTACCCCCGGTTTTACTATCCCTCCAGTCAGCCCACTATGACAACTCTGCAAGCACCTCTCTTCTCCCAGGAGGAAATAAAGCAGTGATCAACCAGTGCCAACCTCAGTATTACTTCTCCCTGACATAAGGAGGCTGACCTGTGGGCTCTAGGTCTGCTCCTTATCAGTTAGGAGGTACCATTCAGGACATTGACATGGAGACCTGATAGTGGCTCAGCTGCAGGACCCGTGTCAGCAGTACAGACCTCAGGTTGCAGCACAGCTCCTATCTGCAGTGGAAAGGTCAGAAGAAACATCCTGTTCTTTAGGAGGGGCACCTCCATAGTAGCAATTTGTGATAAACACAAATGTGGCGTTATCAAGGACTTGTTATCTTTTGACACTGTGGAGGGGTGGGGTTGTTTCTCATGCCTAAGAGAGATTTGGTCAGCAGCACCCACCACCCTGAGTTATAAACACACTCTTCAGTCCCATCCACACCTTCAGACTCCTCCCCATAGAGTTGTAATCTGCAGGTTTAACAGCCCTTGTTCTCTAACAGATGTTCAAAATTGGGTAGGGATATTGGCTGAATCAAATCAATTAACCACTTTTGTCTAGTTATTAGATTCTGCTTCTATTTATTAATCTATATTTATAGAATATACACATACATGTAAACACATTGCAGTAGCTATTTTGTGCATTCAAGTTGCTGCAACTTTCTCCCTCAAAAGAGAAGAGAAGAAAAATCATTTATATTTCCTCTTCTTGTCTGCTTACGGGGTATGGAGTCTCTTCCCTTTATGTTTAGGTCTATGTGCTCTTCATTAGAAGTCACACAGGTCTGCTCTACATGTCACCAGGACAATCTAAACAAGCTCTCAAAGGTGTTGTGCTTAGGCTAGCACAGTCACATTGCTGAAGATACAGGTCTTGCAAAGAGAGTTGTCTTCTATCCAGCTGATTTGTAATGCTGTGTGCAAAACGTACATGAGGAAAGAGTGTAGCCAGCAGGCTAAGGAAAGTGATTATTCCCCTCTGTGGAGCACTTCTGAGGCCACACTGGAGTACTGTGTCCAGTTTTGGATCCCCTGGTACAAGAGAGGTATTGGGAAACTGGGGTAAGTCCAGCAGAGGACCACCAAGCTGACCGGGGCTGGAGCACACGATGTACAAGAAGAGGCTGAGAGACCTGCAAAGAGTGTAGCCAGCAGGCTAAGGAAAGTGATTATTCCCCTCTGTGGAGCACTTCTGAGGCCACACTGGAGTACTGTGTCCAGTTTTGGATCCCCTGGTACAAGAGAGGTATTGGGAAACTGGGGTAAGTCCAGCAGAGGACCACCAAGCTGACCGGGGCTGGAGCACACGATGTACAAGAAGAGGCTGAGAGACCTGCATCTGCTCAACCTGGAGAAGGTCAAGGAGAATTCTCAATGCTGTCTACACCTATCTAGTGGGTGCTTGTAGAGTAGGTGGAGCCAAACGCTTCTCAAGAAGTGCACAGCGACAGGATGTGTGGCAACAAACACAAGCTGCGACAAGGGAGATTCCAATTAGATATTAGGAAAACTTTTTCACCATGGGAGTGGTCGAACATTGGAATAGGTTGCCCAGAGAAGCTGTGAAATCTGCATCCTTGAAAGGATTCAACAGCAGAGTGGACAGGGCCCTGAGCAAACCAATCTAACTTGTCACTTTGGTGGGCTAGGAATAGGCGGTCTCCTGAATTTCCTTCCTACCTGGGTTGCTCTGTGGTTCTGTGTTTCACAATTGAACGATAACCACTGTTAAAACACAATCCGCATTTGCACAAATTTGAAGCAGATATTTTCATCTGATTAATGTTGTCTTGACATATACAGTGTTCTGTGGATAGCGCAATAAGGTAAATGTAAAACTTCACTAAAATAAATGGAGTTAATCACATCTTTCCAAGTCGGATCTTAAGTGTGAAATTTTCACCTAAATAAGCAATAAAAGAACAGCCACTTCAAATCCAACTAGTGTTCTACCTAGGTCAGGTTTTGTCTTCACTAGCAACTATTTTTTTCTGCAATTTATGAGAAAATCCCAAAGGTTAACTGATGCAGAGTGGAGGTGTCTTCCCCATCACTACTAATGAATGATCATTTGCTGTCCTAAAAATGTTGGGTAAGGCCTCCAAGACCTTTGTAACTTTTAGAATATAATTGAGGAATCATAGTATATGTAACCACACCACAAAAACCATTAGCTGAAATAGTTATCCTTGTCTTACATGATTAAAAAATCATGATTAAAAAATCAGAATCCAATCTGCACTAACTAGGCTGAGAACATTTAAAGACTGCTGGGCCAACATCCACATCAATTTTTAAATTCGTGGATCCACATTAAGACCTCCTAAATGTCATCCAAGTCCCTAGGCTTAATATTTCACATTGGCTGGCTCTCTTTTTTCCAAGTTACCTTGGCAGAAGATATAGTAAAGTCCGTGATTAAGATATGATGTGAGGTGATCTGTTAGTTCTTTTTTCTGTTTTACTTGTTGACTCACTAGGTTGCACACTGCATCAGGGCTAGCCAGCTTCAGTAACTTCTATTCACAACAGCAACATCTTTATTAACTGACTGAGTGCATAATTTCTTCAGATGCCCTTTAATCAGCGAACTTTTTCAAAATTTTCTCATGCTGTCAGCTTAGTAATAACTTCATGAGCTATTTTATTTTTCTCTGAAGAAAAGCAAATGCCTCTGAAGACCAGGTTAAATGCAAAATCGAGCAAATTAGTACCAGCATTACAGATCTAGAATTCCAGCTGCTTTTCACAAAATTGCCCTCAATTTCCTGCATTTTCAGATCATTATTTCTTATACTTGTACCATCCTGTTATTATTATACAGAAAGAAGAAAAAGTGGCTGGCTGAGGGATAAAAAGAAAAGTTAATGGAAGAGAAAGAATGTGTGGTTTATTTCTGCACATTGGATTGCAGTGAAATTCCTAAAATGAGCCTTAAAATAAAATAAAATACAAATAGCAAATATAAATATCAAAATACAGACTCATATTTCTTCAGGGTTTCAAGCGTATCCAGCATTTTGCCTCAAATCCATATACTTAACTAAAAAATGTTTCTTCCTTTCTCACATGAATGTAACTCTAGGGTCAGTACTGTCTTTCATATTCAGAAAATAGGAAATAACATTGACTTTAGTGGGAGCAGTATGTTTATGCATGGGTGGCAGAATCTGGATTTTTCCTTAGTAGATCTGACCGATGGGAAAAGAATTTTTTTGGAGGATAGAAATAAAAATATTAAATGTTACCAGCTGCAAGAATGTCACTTTGCAACAGTTCTCGATTGCTGAATATACAATGAAATAGTTATGTGCATGGCTTCTTTAAATGTGTATGCAAAGTTGCACACATGTATGGAAGACATGGCTTTAGACTGTGGAAATGAATATATGAATATATGAAACGAATATATGTAAATGTAATACGGATTTTCTTTTATTCTTAAAATCAGAGAGATCTTCAAATGAATATTTATGATTTGTGCAAAGATCTTACACAGTTATTAGGTCTATTTCTTTCCTTTAAGCTTGTAAAATGATTTATCCTGCTGACAGTGAAAGATTTAACATCAGAGGTCTGCCCTCATTGTCAGGCAGCACAATAAGCAGCGACTACACCACTCTCATTTGATGAAGATATATTAAAATCTTCAAGCTATTTTTTCAATTACTTTTGCTGCTCTTTTGATGAAATGTGAAAGAGAAGTGCAGCAGAAATACCACGCATCCAGCCAATATCATGCACCTTAAAGCAGAATTAATGCTTATTAATTTTTGAGACATAAGTCTAGATGTGTACTTTTTGTGCTGGGCGTTGTGCCGCTGGTTAGTTTTAAATGAGTAGATAACATTTTGATTGATTCGAATTAATTTCTAAATAACCACTAAATTAGATTTATGGTATTTATTTATTCGCTTAATGAACAGAGGCCGGTTCTACCATTAAGGCATATTTCTACTGACCAGCAACAAACAGTGTAATAGTTATTCCTTCTTTTATAAGCGTATAAATTAAGGTGTGGCAAACATTAGGGCTTGAATGCAGTTCCTAATCTCTCAGTTTTGAGCTCTGGAATGTGAAGATCCTGGTTTTGGATAATAATATAAATACCAAATAATATAAATACCAAATCTAATCAGTCTAAAATTCATAAACCTGTGTTTGTCTTCTGAAGTTGAGCAAATGAAGTTCTCCCTCTGGTCTGAAGGTGCCTTTCAGCAGGCTGACAAGATTCATTCTGACTACCTGATGCTGGTAGCTCTCTTAGAGTATGTTGATAGACTTGAGCTTCGCACCTCAGTCTCAGTCTTAGGTGTGGAGCAGCACAAGGAGCAGCAAAGCGGCTTGCCCCAAGCCCTCCCGCACGCGTCAGGGGGAATCCCAGGGCCT
>NW_009231002.1:0-623 GCF_000690835.1 Fulmarus glacialis | reverse complement strand
GGATGGGTCTGTGCAAAGGGACATGAGCTTTGCCGTGAATGTGCTTCTGAATCAGGTCTGCTCTGCGCTGGTGCAGGTTACAGCAGTGACAGGCCGAGCTCAGGTCTAGCCGTACACAACTGTACAGGTACAGCCTTGGTCAACACTCTCAGATCTTGACAGGCGTATCTGCAGGGAGCGTGGTAGCTAACTGGGGGAAACTGGCATTTCTCTCTTGCTCTACAGTAATTTCCCCTCAACATGCACTCCCCCTCCTCTCCTCCCCCTTCCAGCACTTCTTCCACCAATCCGTTGCCGTTATGTGCTATTGAGCTATTAGTACCAGTAGTAAAGACATTAAAAAAACCCTTATCTTTGCTGACTGACAGTTCTTGCTGATTTGTAGGCACATCACAGCCAGCAGTTTATTAGAGGACGTCAAATCAGGCCCTTAATAGCTGCTACATCTCTCATTCTGCTGAGTATCTCTCTCTCCCTTCACTCAACACCTCTGAAAGATAAAAGACCCCGTACTCTTTCTCATGTGAGGGAGGTAATGAGAGGTGCAAGACCCCAAGACATACAAAACAATTACAACTTGTCTGGAGCTCTTGGAGAGGCTGAGGGGAGACCTCATCGTGCTC
>NW_009231001.1:0-1734 GCF_000690835.1 Fulmarus glacialis | reverse complement strand
GCAGCCCCGCAGCCGAGCGCCGTGCTTGTCACCCAGACAAGAGATCAATAACTAATTTCACTGCAGCAGCAGCGCCGGTTTTTTTCCAATAATTGTGAGCTGGCGGTGGGGAATGAGGCTCTCAGCACCGCTCCACACCAGCCTGCACCCGATCAATCGCCACACCGCTGGGGCAGCAGGAAAACTCATTTTTCTCCTTTTCTTCCCTCTCTCCCGCCTCCTCCCGCTCCATCCCTCCTCCTCCTCCTCCTCCCAGCGTGGCACTGGCTGAGCCGAGGGCTGTGTCCCCACGCCGGGTGGGATGCGGGCTCGGGCTTTCCCGAGCTGTCCCCACGGTGGTGGGGGCAATGGCTGAGCCTCCCGCGCTGCCTCAACAGCCCTGAGCGCTTCGGTCCCTGTCACCTGCGGGCCGGACCCGGCTCCTTGTGCAGAGCATCGGTCCCAGCAGCTCGGATGAAGGCGGCAGAGGAGCGGTTTCTCCTCTCCTTGGCGAGATCAGGGCCTCCCAAGGGTGTCCTGGCTACTGGGCTGTGACTTTTGGTGGCCCATTGGTGCCTTGATGTGGTCCAAATGTGACCCTTATTTTTATAGCGATGCAGAGGGAAATCTCTAGGTTTTCATCCCTGGAGCAGTTGGTCTGCTCCAGAGCACGAGCCTTACTGAATTTCTCCCATAACTATCCTTTATCCCTTCTGCTTCTGTAACCCCACGGTGCCTCAGTTTCCCCCATATGTATCTGTAATAGATGGGGCTGAGAACATCCCCTCCCCGCTCCCTCCCACCATGGGCTCCATGTCCGGGGCAGAAGGTGTTGCTGGTTCCCAGCTCACAGGGTAGCGCTTGGTTTTGGGGTCCTCAGGCTGATCTGCGGGGTCCCGTGATCCATAAACCCACAAGACAGCAAGGGAGCGATGCGTGCTCAGCATCTCCCTGGGATCGAGAGATGCTCAGACAAGGGTGGAAACTGGGGCACCTTTGGATCTCTCTGATACCTCCAGCGGGTTTTGGGTGAGGTGCTGGGCTTGGGCACTGCAGCGAGGAAGGCTCAGCAGTGCGTATGTCACCGCAGCATCTTCCAAGCCCATCCAAGCAACTTACACCCGGTGCAGAGGGCAACAGTGCAGCCCCTCGTCCTTTCTCCCTAATTTAAGACCCCCTGCCCTGTTTCCCTGAGAGCATCCCCATGAATTAAACACCGCCTTCACTGCGGAGCGCCAAGCGCTGCCTGCATAATTTCAAAGTTTTATTACTTGCCTTGAAGGCACTTATTGATTGGGGTCCTCTCCAGCTGATGGAGCTTTTAGTACGGCCTGGGCTAGCCAAGCAAGGCTGAAATCTCAACCTGTCCAGCTTAGCTAAGCCGTGGCTTAAAACCTCCATGGCACGGGCGCAGGGACACCTCTGCTGCTGGGAGCGGGGTCTCCATGTGCACGTCCACACCGAAGCCATTTTTCACTTTGAGATGCCTTTTGGCTTCTCACCCTCAGCCCAAGAGCTGGTTGCCCCCAGGCCATGCCACATCCCACACGGGGTTTAACCCAGAGAAGAATTTTCCCGGGAGGGTTTGAGGTGCCTTTAGGAATCGGGGTGAGGGCAGTTTGGGGGGTTTCTGCCCTGCTGAGGCGCCGGGCACTGCTCACCTTCGCCCTGGGGCATGAGGATGCTCGTGGGATTTGGGGTTTATGTGCAACACCCACAGCTTCCCAGTGAGCCCCGCTGTGTTTGCACACACGC
>NW_009231000.1:0-18888 GCF_000690835.1 Fulmarus glacialis | reverse complement strand
CCAGTTTTTTACCCAGCGAAGACTATGCCTGTCTGTAGATTTGACTTAAGTGATACCGGAAATTAGGTGACAGTTTTTTGGAGAAAACTAGGTATACTGGGGTATACTAGGTATACTGAGGTACCTCTGTGACCAAGATGTTTTCTTACGCATTACTTCTTTTAGTTATGTGTTTAATTCCACCCAGAACATAGTTTACATACCTAATAGGTCTGATTATTTAGGTTTAGGTCTGATTATTAACTCAAAAGTAAGAACTGCACGGTTTATTTCTTACAGAACTACCCAGCATCACCGGTTCCTTTTAATTTCGTAATAGAAAACATTTTCTTTTCCAAATATTGACCTCAGTTTAGAATCAGCCAGGCCTTTTCAAGATGCTAAGCAAATGCATTGCCCACAGGAAGATCAACTGAAATGCTGCCTCCCAAGTCACGTTGCTCTTATCCCTAAGCTCTTAGGAGAGAGAAAGATGAAGAGATACTGCAATTTCACCTACTCCATACCTGATATGACAACAAAAAACACAAGGGCGAAAAGACTGAATATGCACTTCTAAGAGATGGATGCCCTGGAGCAACAGAAACACAAAGCAGCTCCCACAGGAGAAGAATAGGATTAACGACCTTGATTGTTTTATAATGACCTCTGGTATGCTTTTCCTGTTATGAGGCAAAAAAAGCTATTTGCTACACATAAAAAATATGTGGAGCTTACCTGGTGCTAAAAGGCAAGGGTGTGAAGTATAAATAACTTAGAAAGTGAGAAAGTGAGTATGGAAAGAGTCCTGTATGGATTTATCCAGGCATGTGTTAGTGATAGTTTAAGAAAAAATAACTTAGTTTGAAGGAATTTTTACATGTGCCTAATTTCTGAAGTGCATAAACTGTGACTCCAGCTCCTGAGAGAGGCAAGCCAATGAAAGCCAGATTAAAAAAGCCAAAAGAAGTGGGAAGTAGCCTATGTTACTTTATAATATTTTCCCCAGTAGAGAGGCTGTGGTCAACATGTACTTCTCCAAGAGTGGTTCACACTGCACTTCATCTGGTAGAACTGTGGGCTGCCACCGAAGATGGCAGTCTTTCTGCCTTCACGTCCCCACTCCCACGTGTGTCCCTGTTCTCTTCCTTGCCTCACATCGAGGGATTATGGAACTTCAGGGTGAATCAGCTCCCCTGATCCAACAGAAAATGAACAGGTTTTTGGTGGGATAGTTTGCTTTGGGCTGACCCAGGAGAGCTGAGGTGGAGGTAGATGGGGAGGGTAGGGAAGAAACTGATGAGTGTGTGGGGCAGTGGCCTCCTTACCTCCATCAGCTTTAGCCAGAGCAACGTTTCTGACTGCAGTCTTAGGCGGCTTCAAAACTGGAAAAGCAGGGGAGAGCTGTTCCCTATCAATATGCTGCTGGACCAACAGCAAAGATCTGGGGGAGGAGGAGGTGACAATAAATGTGATGGAAGAGGCAGAATTCTGAGGGGTTTGAATGCTGAAGCATATTTGGAGATATTTGGAGAATGGGAAAGCACCATCTCAGCTCTTTTTTGGAGAAAGAAGGAGCAGGACTCATGCATCTTCCATAACCTAGTGACTGAGGAGAGTTTTTACTGAGGAAATTAAAATCCTGCTTAGCTTCAACCAAGAAATATTAATTGTTTTTTCATTTGCTGCTGTTCAGATATTTGCTGCTGATCACAAGCTAGCGATGATGTGCTATGAAAGGTGGAGGCAGCATAAAATGCCTTGCTGAATAATTGATCACCACCCCTCCAGGCTATGTCCATGGATGAATGCATATGCCAGTTAGGATGACTGTGTCCCCAGTTAGTGTTCTTAATTGACAAACACTTGATCTGAAATAAAATAGTATCTTTAAAGACATCTTACTTATGTCAGAAGGGTTTTCATATTTTACAATGTTTCTTCTTTGTGTGTTTTTCTAATTAAATGCAGGCATCTTTTGGCCCTTTTATTGTATGGACATTTAGAAATGGATGTATTTTCAAAAAACAGTGGTGTAAATCTTGATCACACCAAATCAGTGGGAAACCTGTTCGCCTTCCTGCTGTACTTTTTCATCCAATGTGGGTTGCTACCAACATGTTATAATTCCTTCATTTTCTTAATAGGAATTAGGGGACTAAATAAAAGCCAATATATCAGTCCCTGTATCTCATCCACAAAGACAACATGAAGCAGTAAGGGCCAGAGAGCTGGACAACAGGATTGCTGAACTCAGTAAATGGCAGAGATTTCACACCTTTAAGCCCATTCCATGGATTTCTTGGCCATTCACAAGAATCACAGGAGGATAAGAAATTTTACCTGAAAATAGCTCTGATTCCTAAACATCTAAAATTTTTAATGTGGCTGATGTTATGCACATATTGTCTTCTGGAATTTACTTCACACTCTGGAAGGAGGAAAAAAAAAAAGGAAAATATAAAAAAAAAGCTGAAGGAATTAAGAGAGTTGGAAAAAAGGCAGCATTAGTATCAAACGGTGCCACTGTACGTAAGCTCGCCTCTCAGCTTACTGCCTCATCCCAGCTTCCTCGTTGTTGCTTCTCCTGAAACGCACAGGGTCTGGCTCTTAGGGGCCTTAGGCCATTCTCTTGTCTGTTCGCCTTTGGGAGGATTAATGGTTATTTGGAGGCAGGATTTTCTCCCCATGTGACTGTTCATGCGGTCACATTCAAATTCGGTCATATTTGGTTTACATTTGCTATGATAAGCTGATTTACTATTTCCTATATAAATTGTTTTAACATGACCTTGTAAGTCCAAAGTTAACATGAATTGTAAAAGGAGATAAAATCAAATCTCATCATTAATCATTTTATTTTTCAGTTGTTTTAAAAGCATTTTTACTTTTCTTTCAGGTGAGAACCTGGTCCAAAGTGTATTACAGGTGTGTCTACACACATCATGCATACTGCATGTAACCCTCTGCATTACAGGAATATTAATTGGGATATAAGGTCCAAGGTGAAGCTTTTGAATGTTAGAAAGTGGCAAGTGTAAGATCCCCTTATTACTCCTTTTTCATCTGTATTCTGCACTGAACCAGACAGAGATCCCATGGAGGAACAATACGTGCTGATACTGCATAATGCGCAGGGGACCAAGTCAAGGTCGTATAGTCAGCTGGCATCTTCTAACTTTTGGGTAGCTGACTTCGCTATCCACAGAACGTTCTCCTTAAGTAGCTTCCTTGCTTCTTTTTTACAAAAAATCATAAGTTCATTTTAAAGAAGAAAATACAACCATGTCATGCGTGATCCAGGCTATGGACAGATGCCCTTTTCCAGATCCAGCTGTGCTAGGGTGAAGAGTTATCCTCCCTGCAGGTTCATAGTGACCTGTCCCTTCCCCAAGAAAAACTCCTGTGCCCTGGTACCTGCCAGCTGAGCACGCTGTCTGCCTCCGAGGCCAGAATGAAATCACTCCAGGTTAAAGAGGGTGAGCAGGAGGCTTCGCTTACATGCCTCATTCGGACTGAAACGGTTAAGGGAAAGTCACGGGTCCCAGGGTGGGAGTCCATAACTCTCTCAGTGGACCCTAAGGAATGGTACCTAAGAAATGGTGCCTCCCGACAGAGACGGCTATGAGCGTGCCAGTGCGCTGTTTGCACAGAGGCATTTGCAGAGTGGACTTCTGCCTACACTTGAGCAGCCCAAACAGGAGAAGGACAATGATAATTTTTTATAGTTTTGCTCTCTGCTAAAGCTACATAGATGTTTTTGTGCCAAAGGAAAACATCACAGACTTTATATAAACTGTGCAACTTCTCAAATAAAGAGAATGATTTTTCGAGGCAAGGACAAAGCCCTGAGCAACCCAGTCTGACTTGAAAGCTGACCCTGCTTTGAGCTGAAGATTGGACTAGAGACCTCCTGAGATCCCTTCCAACCTGAATTATCCTGTGATCCTATGATTTTTTAAAGTGCAAAATAACAGCTACAGGTTTGCTGTCACTAGTGCTATAAACCGAATGCAAATAATTAGCACTTCGGAGCACCGTTGGGAGGGTTCCCATTATAGCTGAGGCAATCGGATGCCTGGCTGCCCGCAGAAGGATGGTTTCTGCTCTGCCAATCTCTCAGCTTTCTTGTTACTGCTCACATGGCCCCACAGTTTGTTGGATCCGCTGGCTGAGCTGGCAGAAAGCTAGTTTAGTGAGCTGACCCGGCTCACCCATGGATCAGACAGTGCCAGAGGCAAGAAAATGGGAAAAGGTGGGGCCACATGGCCAGGATTAACCCTGGGAAAGCAGGGCCTTAGCTTCTCACGTCAGCAAGCTGTGAGATAGTACGGTTTTGTTCTTGTAAGTTAATGTAGATGTGTCTAGTCACTGTCTGGGTCAGTTCTCCCACTGTCATGTTTAATTGTTTAATATAGGGCCTGATCCTTCAGGACTGCAACCCCGTGATGTAAGTTGGTCTCTGTGCCTCCGTCTTGCAATGTATGTTTAGACTGTGAGTGCCAGCAACCAAGTGCTATATATATGAAGTACCACTTACATGTCTGCTGTTAAATAAGTGATAATCTACAAAGAGCTTTTTGCTTCCCAGGAAGTTGCCTGTTTGGAGGCTTTTCTGTCTTGTGATCGTAGGTCAGATTCACGTCCTTTTTGACGTTAGGACAATTTCTTTTTTGAGTGATTTTCAGTGCAACCTCATTGCTTAGGTTACCTATTTTTATATTGCTGACTTGTGATGTGTGCAATGAAGCCTGACTCGCCGCAGCCTAGAAAGAACAGTCCGGCTCTCTCCTCCTTGCCTCTGGTTACAAGCTCCCGCTGCTTCCAATCAAACAGCTGTGGGCTGAGCCGGACTAGCTCACAGATCAGAGCAGAGAAAATGAACTCTGCAGAAAACCCAGCAGAGCGGTTACAGTCAGCCCGGTTACAGCTCACCATGCCCTGCTCTGTCCGTACGGCAACCAAGCCGGGGGGGAGGCAGGGACGGACCCCTGGGCAGAGAAGGGGAGCAGTCCCGGCAGGTACGGCCTACAACTAGCTTGTATAAAGTGATCGTGTAACTGCAAAATCCATCACCTTTTCCTCTTCAGATGTACTTGCATTAAAATTTTTCTTCAGGAGATTTTACATGTAAAAATGTTCCAGGAGAAATTCCCCGTGAGGCTGCTGAATCAGGAAAAGACACCTCACTGTATGTTTTTTTTTTTTTTCTCTAAGAAATGTACCAGGAAAGAATGATTATTTAAAAGTGATTATTTCTTCTGGCATAGAACAAGAGCAAGCTGGAGAATATTTTGTACTTCATCAGTTAAATTTTTACAATGGTAAAGTGAAGTGGCGGTTTTTGTTTTTAGCTTTTGACAACAAATGCAAAACTGTGCAATGATTAGGATTACATGAAGTCAGTGTGAACAAACAACAGTATTTTTAAGAAGCTGTCAGCGGCTTATCTCACAGCTGGCACCTATTAATACAGTGAGTAATTTCTGCAAACCCAGATAGACTCCAAAATTAACACTATCCATTAAGAAAGACTATGGAGTGCTGTAATTATGCCAGAATACTTTGGCTGGCAATAAACAAATCATTCTTAATGTTGTATTCACATCCATTAACACAGGTTTCTAACTAGAAAAGCTGTAAATTCATTTATTTTTAATACAACTTAATCCATACATAGTTTAACATCATCCAGAAAAATAACAGTTTTTCTATTATTTCCATATCAGCAATTTTTGTGTGAACTAGCCAGTTTGACGTCGCACTTTTTTCTAGTAACATTCCCATGTTAATGTGTGCTTTCACCCAGCCTTCTCAGACTGCTCAGGAGTGACACAATTACTTCAGACTCAGCAGTGCAGCAATAAATTACAAATTGTCCTCTAGCTTGTTTTTGCACACCCACAGAAAACTTCTTCCCTGCGGTTGTTCTCAAAAGACTTGAGATTCCATCTGCTTGTTTTATTCCCAGGTGGAAAAGAAAGGGAAAAAACCCAAACAAGATAAAACTGAAGAGTCTGCATCCATTTAAGCCTCTTCAATATCCAGAGTGAATGCTTGGCTTTAAGCAGAGTCACTGAAGATTTACAGTGACAGACAGACAAGAACTCAAAATCTTAGTCCAAGGCTGAGTTAGGAACACATGTGAACAACGTGGAAGCAGGTTTAAACAAGAAAGAACTTGCACCCGCTGTTTATTTCAGTGTAAACACATAATGCTATCTTGAAATAAAGTCTGTGAATCAATTCAGGCAGTAAATTTGACCCTGTTAACTACTGAAAGAAGGTTCCTCAGCTAGGATACTGGAGGGGTATTGAATACTAAGCTCCAGTGCTCATCTGCTAGTTAAGTGGGAAGCCAGCTGGAGTAAAGGAGAATATTGCCGTGATTCTGGGGATTTAGGTGTTGCAAGGGCAGCCTCCAGGGGGGGAAAAAAAAAGCAAGCTCTAAGACCTTATCTAACTGAGCTCATTTGCTGAAAGCACCAAGAGGCTACAAGAACTGCAAGTTACTGGACACATAAAAGCTAGTAGCCATAACTTTTTTCTGAAAACATAATTTAATCTTTCTAGGGGGACCTCAATGCAAACACTTGCAGAGGTTACTGGTATCCTGGAGTAATGTATCTGGGCTTTCCAGCTGAAGAAGGTTTTTTTTCCCCAATACAGTAATGCAGTTATCCTAATACAGCTGACAAACATGGTGTATCACTAGTTTTTACAAATGCTCTGACTCTTCCCATCTCTATTTGATTTCAAACACAAAGAAAGTGACTGTGCAGTCACGTTGGCCTGTGCAAAATATTTCACGTGCAATAGTAAAAAAAACCCCAGCTATTACAGTTTGTTACCTGCTGTGTAATGTTCATTTGCTTCTTAAAATAAATGCGTATCTAATAAAGCAACTTAGTAAGTGATAGTTTTTCCAAGAAAATAAAAAAAATACACTGACTTACTTTGTATATGACATTTCTTGACTTTTGGAAGGCTCCTGGTATCAGAATATGACCCCTCTTCCTCGCCAATTAAAAATGAAATAAAACAGCAGACAATAAAAGAAAAATTTCACCCAGACCATCTTCTGGAACTGACTGTCTCTTGCTTTTAACTCCCCGGCTTTCCCACTGTCCAGGTACAGCTGCAGCACACTCATATCATCACTGACGTCCCTGCTGTTCATCTTTATATGGGTAACATTAGCTTTACAATACTTCCCATCTTTGATAGCACTGGAAACAGACATTTCAAGGTTGCTTCTGAACCTGGAGGTTTTGTATAGCAACACCATTCATCAGCACATCTAAGACACTATGATTGGACTGGCCAGAAATAATTCTTCCAAGCTTTTTACTGAGGACTTCAAACTGAAGTGGGAGCATGCTGTGAGAGATCATCCTGACTATGCCTACTACGCCAGCCGTTTCTATACCTTCTGAACATCAGGGAAAGCTTATATAATCTGTAATATCACCACCATAGGTGATTTTTTTTTTTTTTGTCGTATTTCCAGACCTTGAATGTACTTTAAGGAACATAGAGTACTGGTGTGTTTGTGGTATTTGTCTTCTTATAGAGATCTGAGTGAATGGTTCAAAACTCAAAACTTCTTTGCTTTGTATACATCAAAGTTCAAGATCCTTTTGTAAGGATTGTAGGATGCATCACCTAAGCTATGGATCTCATAGGATGCATCACCTATGCTTTGGATACAGCACTTTTTGTGACAATTTACAGATAAAATGTTTCAATTTATTTTTAACTTAAAAATTAAAACAAAAAAAACCCCAGTCACTTTAGAAATTTGCCATTTGCCAGTCTTTTATCCCACATCTCTGTTCAATAATGCAAAGACATAGGAGCATTCAAACTTTCCGTAGAGTCAAAGTTACTGAAATCTCACATGTAGGCTTCAGCTGGAGGACATACATTGACAGTATGTTGTTAACGACTGGTATAGAAACTGCTGTAGGCAATAAGCAGGTGCAGATCTATACCTCAATGTATAACACGGGAGATAACAAAGCCAAGCGTCATCCTTGCTCGCTCAGTGATTTGCATGAGTCAGTTTAATTGGGCAAAATCAGTCAGGGACACTGGCCTCATCTGTTAATATTTCTCTCTGACAGCGCGCACAATTACCACCCAGTCCCCAACGTGACTCTTGTAAAGGATCTCTGTGCCTGACTGCTAGTCAATTAATGATCAGGCTTATAAGGCTGGTGTTAGTTCCCCCAGTAATGCAAAGCAGCTGTAGACCTGGCCTAGCTTATGACTGTATTTTGTCTGCTTTGCCTTGCCATGTAGCAGCACAAAGCAACTAGTGCCTACTGATGAATCTGTCTCAAAACTTCAGATAACGTTTTCAGCTGAGCCAAGATTCTTCACATATAGCTTTAGATTACAGCAGATATTACGCTACCGTTCTTGTGTTTTCTTATTGGGTTTCTTCCTGGGTTTTCTTGTTAAATGTTCTTGTGTAAAAACCTTTTAAAGAAATTCTCAGCCAAAGATTAATGTTAAATTGGAATCGATATTGAGAATGCGTATCACTAATTTAACTGAAAGTACTCCCAGAAAAGATATGAACTGCATCTAGTGATGGCTCCTCGCATCAAAATCTAGATCCCTTTTTCACAGATTTGGTCATATCTGCAACTGATGAACTGAATGTCAGGTCCTGAATGGACACTACCGAAGAGACTATCAGTAAATACCTATTCCTCCACAGATGTCTGCTAGCTATTTTACTTTTGTAAGCTGATATTTCAAACGTAAGAATGCTTTGATTTATGAATTGAATAGTCTGTTTTATTTCTATACTATTTTATCCTTTGATCTATGGATTACGACACTTGTTAACAGATACAAATCTGCTGCATATCTAGGCACAAAGAGAAAAACTCTTAGATTGCATTAGTCTTTTTTATTGGTGTAGATAAAGCAGGCAGTTTGCTGTCAATTACAAAGTGTTTAGTTTACCTAGCCCTATATTCAGATGACCGATTAGTCATGCATATCAAGGTAACCTGATGACTGAAGACTTCTGTACGTCCATCCCCTGTCCCAGTCAAGCCAACTAAAAAATCCCACTGGTTGGTCCATTACCAGCACGATAAATGGAACTTCAAACCATGTCGTATTGCTCTTTGAAGCTATATTATCCTTTGATTGCTACAGCATCTAAAATGAAAATTGGAGGTATGATACTTACTGTGGTACCCAACCAATTCTATAGCTTCAAAGATTATAGATTAAGTAGATTTGGTTTGGAAGATTAGCCTATCAATAATGAAAATAATACCCTTCTACCCTATAATGGGCTTTCTTCCAGGTCTAGTCTGCCTGCCTTCTTCCTCATATCTAAGGAAAAGGTTTCAAACATCAAGAATTCCATATTCCAAATTCCGTTTAAATCATTTATTATCAACGCTATTTTGAATGCTTGTTTTTGAAGCATTCCACATTTTCCCTGCCTCGTAAGAGTGTTACAATGCCCTTTATTCTCTTAGACTAATCCAAAGAGCTCGCTCAATATACTTGAGTGTTCTGCTCTGTCCAAATGATAACTTACCCTGGCAAATGTCCAGCTGGTATTTCATTTAAATTTAAACAACAGAAACCACTATGATTTTGAACTCCCTTCACTCAATTCTCATCACACAAACCCAAGTTTATACCCCAGCGCAAATACATGACCTTCCCACAACACTGTTTGAAATTAAGGGATAGTTAGCTTTTGGACACGCCGTCAAATTATAAACTGTAATCTATCTTAAAGCTACAACCTGAATAAAGCTCGGTTTGGCAGACCAGAGAAATTATGATTCATGCTTTAATTTTATCTGTCAGGTGCTATTGCAGTGCTATTCTGGCTAGATTCCCAGGCAAACTCCTAAGAAGACAGAACACAGCTCTTAGAATATGTGCACTTTTTAGACAGAAACTCTACGACCTCTCTTGTATTTGACCCCCTGAGGTTACCAAACGAACACAAAGTCAATCAATCATTTCCTGCCACTGTCTTGTTGAGGTGCTTTTTTCCTATGTCTGCTACACAGTTTGTTATCTTCTACTTCTAGTTACGCAGGGACAGATTCTTATCTGGAGCTCAGTGTATAGTCAAACAGCTTGCATAAAGGTATGTTGGTTAACCCAGGCAGAGTACCTAGCTCATTTTACTGCATGTTAATGAAAGACGTGGCTGAAGAGTTTCTGCTACATGTCTCCCTTCTTAACTGTGAAATAGCTTTTTTCCAACAAATAAATCCAATTATAGGATTTTTTTTTTCTTTCAAAGAATTGAACTACAGATAGAACTACTGAATTTATTTGAAATCTTCTTACATGTACAGCTAACAAATATTCTGTTGTTACTATATAAGCTAGGAACTCACCTTATTTATTACTTTATCTGCTTAAGTACTTCCCCAAGGATAAGGGAAATGGTAAAGCCTTTACTGTATGTTCTACTGGTATCATAAAAAAGACATTCAACACTTCATTCTTAGCAATATTTATCAATGTTTATATGAAAATGGTAGTAGTTAAATAGACTTAGTGAGGACAAATTTGGACATTAAAGTTGTCTAGAATGCTACAGAATTTGCAATTAGTTAAAAATAGAAGCTTCTAGATAGTCTTTTCATAAATCCAGTCTTCAGCAAAATGTAATTCTTCCCCGAACCATCTAATTTAATAGAGTATGTATAAAGATTTTATTCTTCTGGGAGAGGCATATTAAGGCATTGCATGCCCTTATGTATTTTGCAAGTGGTAACTAACAAACTGAGGCAGAGATCTGTGGGTCCGTTTGAAAGCATAAATCAGAAGTTGTCACGCAAAGCTGACTTAAAGCTTGTGCTTACACTGCCTTGATACCAGGGTTTCTTTAAAGGTTTCTTTGTAAGGCTGCAAGAGAGCATTCTGAGGGTCAGTCAAACGTACGTAATGGCTACAGACGATGGTAACTCCAATGCAGAATTAAGCAGCAAAATTTGTAATTTTTCAAACTCCCTTTTGTGTAACTACATTTCCTTTTCCTTTTTAGCAGTCAGAGAGCAGCAGTTTAGCTTGAGAGCAGAGCTTTTGCATCAGCGGTGTGCCTTTGCGGCATCAGCCGTACAGCCTCCCTGGCCATTTGCAGGCTAGACACCAGTGAGACCGTGCGGTGCAGCTGCTTGCAAAGAAGTCGTCCGACCTCAGTGTTCAACTGTCAGCAATGGTGATCTGTGACGATCATCTTGATAATTGAAGTATTTTTTTCCAGGATGCTTTTTTTAAAGATTTACATCATCTTAAAAATAGCAGCGCTGCAAGATTACATAGGCTTTTATTTGAACAGTTCTTCTTGAATCCTGAACAATTTGGAGAGTCTTCTACTTGAGCAATTACCTAACAGGAGGAATCAACGCCGATCCATGTTGACTGACAGGTTCCTCTGGGAGATTTCTGCTTCTCCCAGCCCCAGACCACCTGTCAGTGCAATGGGCTCGCTACAGACAGTGCTCTGAACCTACAGGCAAAGCCTGAGGGTACACTCCACGTTAATTAAAGAGCTTCGTTACTCTTTCTCTCTCTCATATATATATTTATTTATTTTGAAAAAGAAGCTCCGTAAAGAGCTTCTACCGAATACTGAGTCTCTACACAGTCCAGCCCTGCACTTGGCAGCAATACAAGTCCAGCCAAAACGACAAAGGGGAGAGAGACGAAGGGGTGGTAAGACACAGTGCATGGTTATTTAGGGATGCTGGCATTGCAATAACCTTCGCACAGTGGCAAGGAATTTGTCTTCTCCTCAAGGGAGAGGCTTCCTCGCCTGGCCTTGATTCTGAACCCACACGGTGATGTGTTCTATTAGCTGGATCTGATCCCTGTGCTTTTTTTGTTCCTTTTTGTTGTTTAGATGCTATATTTTATATCCATTTAATCAAAAGGAGAAAAAAAAAAGGAAAAATGGAAAGTGTAACACTCGGGCTAGAAGTAGAAGATACTGACATGGATTATGTCATGAAGGATATAATCTTTTGCCAAGCTGAGACAAAGCCAGTGACTCCAAGCCAAAAAAAATTTGTGAGTTCTCTTACCAGCACTCCTCCATTCTGCACCTTTATTAAATCCATCTTTCTTTTCCTTACCTAGAACAGTGTGGAAATTGGGAAAAGGGGACTCGAGAAGTTTCTCATGGAGATCTCTTACCTCAGAGTATTTCATAATGAAAATGTAGTGAGCTGGTATGGAATACCTTTAAAGGCTAATTTGCAACTGTTTTGAATATTTATGTACCCATGTCTCTGTGTGTGTATGTGCACATATATAGCTATGAGCAGTGAAATATTATTTTTATTACACAGAGAAGGCATTCTTCTTAAGGACTTACCATCTCTGTACATTTTTTAATGACAGAAGGTTGGTTTGTTCATTCACTACTCCTATTACATCTGAAAAAAGCGGTACATCTGCAATATCCTTTTTTCCTCCTGATGCCACAGTGCTACACATTCACCCTTTCCCCTTCGTTTGTCAGAGATAATGCCTGTAAGTCAAATTCTGATTGCAAAGTAAATCTGGAGGAATTTATAAAAGAGATTTACAGTGAGAAAAATTGAATGGTGCTTTTGATCCAAAGGTGGCTTATGGCACTTGTGAATCCAGCCGTTGCAGTAGGTGTTTGCGTGCTGACTGACACTACGTCGGAGTACTGAACTGGAGCTGGAACTTGCTTAGGGGCTTTAGTTCCAGTATTTCATTTTTTGCTCTGACAGCTCTTAAAAAATGCTGTGTAGGACCAGGAGGCTATGTGACTTTCAGCCATATCCCCTAATCAGATTCAGAATGCTTTAAACATTGCTGTAAAGTGTGAAATCTCCTCTGGGCTGCTGTTCTTCCTTTGGCACTATTTCCACTGGAAGCCTGCCACCTGCACGACACAAAAATAGGAAACTCAACCTTTGGCCAGATTTTAATGCTTTAAAACAACTCCTAAAAGAGAGAGCATCAGTGAAGGTGAAAAGTAAGCAAGAGAAGAGTGAGACATGACAGAAAGGGAACTTGGAGGATGGAGCAGGCAGAATTAGCAGTACAGAAGACCAGCTAGAAAGAGAAATCTCAGATGTAAGGACAAGGAGGAAAAGAAAACAGGAAGGAGGATGAAGGAACACATAAAAAGGAGAAGGAAAAGGGAAACAATACCAACCAGGAAGATGACAAATAGCAGAGAGTGAAAGAGGGAGCAAAATAGGAGGGATAAAGGCAGATGATGAAATCAGGGAGCAAACCTGAACAGATAGCATTGAGAGTGGGCTATTTTTTTCTCTCCTATAGGCCCGAGGGAGCCTGGCTTGCTAATCAAGGTATGTATGTGTTCATCCCTGTAACCAGCTAGATCTTAATGCTGATGTCAGCAAGAACTGGCAGCTGAAGACAGAGATTGTTTCTGTTTAAAGGAGCCTCTGCAACGCATGCCCATTCCTCCTCAGGGGGCTCTGGCTTTGCCCAAATGAATCCCCCTTGGCAGAGGATGTACTGGACACTACCTCAATTCACCCTGATGGGAGCAGCCAGGGAAAGATTTAGCCCCAAATTTAAATAGTTGATAATGGCAGCTTCACTCCAGTTCCTTTAACCCCAGAGACCCAAATTCACAGAGGCTAGTGAGCCTTGTCTCCCTCCACTCCCTTTATAGATGGTTCAGCGCAAGAACCCAGCTTTACCACTTTGAACCATTTGCCCTGGAGAAGCCAATCTTTCACTATTTGTTAGGAGGGAAACTTGCACTGGCTCCTCAAGTTCAGACATAGGTTGTGTAAACACCTTTCCGGTGTGTGAAGCCAACGCCTGGCATACCTTCAATCTAGCATTCACAGCCAGTTTTTAGCACACCTCTCCTGTGAGAGGTATGATAGAAGAATTAAGTGTCGGTATTATTTATTAACAATCCTTAGTGACCTATCTATCTGAAATGAATTACCATCTTCAGTCTAAAAGACTGTCATGTGCACCACCATGCCTGGGAATCTCAGCAAAAGGACCAGAAATATTTAATGAGCGTTGAGAATGTACTTTTATTCCTAGCAGTGATCCTTCACACCTCAGATTACCTCTGAGAAAGGCTGAATGGAAAAAGTAGGGAAACTTCTACTTCAAGAGTTTTCTGTGATGAAGTAGAGGACTTACAGAGACTATAGAGCTGGACATTTGTCATCTTTTAAATTCACTACAAAATCTGCAAAGATAAAGGCTGGGCCCAAACCAGTAGAGTAAATGAGAAGTAGGCAGTAACTGAAATAATTGATAATTACCAAGTACCTGAAATTAAGCGGTTTGATAATTTCATTCCAGTACACAGAGGGCAAACATAAAAAATAACCACTATGGTTGAATTTTTCTTGATCTAATGATCACCTACACAGACAACTATGTACTGCTGCCGCACTATAACATATGAGTATTCTGTGTACAATACTCTTTGTCTTGTTGGAGCCAAATTCTCACAAACATACAGTCAAATTATGGCCGTAAAAAGACTCCTGAACTTATTCGCCACCGTGTTACTTCAGGTTCATGACAGCATATCCCTACTGATGTCTGGGTCATTCTAACTGTGAAACCTGAAGGATATGGTGGTGAACCAAGTCTCATGAATGCAGTAGTTCCCTAAAAATTGTATAATGTGTTTAGGTCAGGCTTGTACACCAAGTAAGTTCAAACTCTTTTAAAACATGTGTTAGGCGCTCTGATGTTATGACATACTCTAGATGTGGTCCCTCTCTGCCCCAGCCCTTTCTAAAGCAGAATCTCACTCTCCTGCCTCCACACACTAATAAGAGAAGTGGAGCTGCTGATGCTTTTTTGACAGCTTGGGCTGACCCCAAGGCTGAGCAAACACACGCTGGAGGGGCAGTTCCCCCTGTCACCAATCTTACTATCTTTACTATAGGGTCTGCGAGTACCTTTCGCTTTTCAAAAGCTCTGAATTTTTTTTTTTCAGAGCAGTAGCATATGGAATCCCAGACAGGATTCGGGCCTCATTATACCAAGCATGTTAAAAAAACTCACCAGACAAATTCCCATGAATTGATTTAATTGTGTTGATTTTATTATAACAGTGCAACCCAAGCAAAACAGATATACTGTGCTGGAATAACATGCATTTGTTCCAGTGCAATTTTACACTTACGTAGTTTTCCTTTTTATAAATAGGGATTAAAAGGTGGTTTATCTACAATATAATGATAATCGTCTTTATGGAGAGTTTTTTAAACTCAAGCATTGATGAAATGATTACTTAATTGCTCAAGATGCTGGTAATGCAGCAACTGGCATAGGTTTGATGTGCACAACAATGGTTCAAGTACTGACTAAATGGCAAGTCTTCATATGGATTTACACAGCAACAGCCTGTTCTTAAATAACCTCATATGCGAACATTTTCTTCAGGAACAACTGTAATTTTCTCTGCAGCAAGAATTTTCACACAGAAAGATACTTAGAAATTGCTACCATCCCCTTTCACATCCTCTTTAATATGAATAAACTTTTAACTGACAAGCCATGCATGCCAGAACATTTATATCATAAGATGTTGAAAATATTATTAGATCTTTAAATTCCACAAAGCTATCAGCATAATATCATATTCAATATCATAATCATACCGTGAGCATTTCCCTAGTACAATGCTATAAAAAAGTCAATTTTAAGATAATAAGAGACCAAACACTAGCTAGAGAGTGAATGCCTGATGTACAAAGAGACAAATATATTGCCCATCCCTTCTGTCTTAAAGATGTGTTTACTTCAGCTCAGCTGAATTAAAATAGGGTGCAAATAACTATTCCGGAACAACTGTACTTCTAGATGAAATCAAACGTAAAACTAAGGAAATTCAAAATGAAGGTTCATTCATCCCCTTTCTTTCCCTGAAACATTTTTTTAAAGACTGCCAATACTGACGCCATCAATTTTGTCATTCAAACTATCTAGGTCATGTGCCATACAAATATTTAGCAGAAGACAGATGAGTTTTCTCAGTTCACATGGGTATCACTGGATGACAAAATACCTGGCTATGGAACTCCCAACTTTGTCAGTTTGTAGCAAAGTCCTCCTAAATCTCTTGATTAAGCATTTGACTATTACGCACACCTCTTCCATGTGCTTTCCTGCATTGCTGCTAAAAGACGCTTTCCTGAAAATGGAATCATTGGCTCAAACAGTCTATTTCAGAAATGAAACACGATTCCATAAATGGACAAGTCAGTACTTTTCAGGGAAGAAATAAATACAGTTCTCCAAGGAACACGGGTACGCTCACCCCGACTTGTCAGCAATGTGGTACATTTTTGTCCATCCTAGGGTAATGTCCTGTTACTGGACTAAGTTCAGCATTTGCTTGGAGTTGCTTAGTCTGGCTTTCGTCATAACCTCTCGTGAATTGAACTCTGCATGCTCCTCGCCCTCGGTCCTATGACAAACCACCACCGTTTCAGTTGCAGAGATGACATGGGACAGCTTGGTGCTTTCATTGGTGTTCTCTTGTGCTCCTATTTGAGGACAGAACAAGGTGTGAGGAAAATGGCCTTTCTTGCCTCTTCAATGTTACTCAAGAATGAGACCCATCCTTGCACAGACCCATGGGCACGATGGGTGGCACCACATGGAGGGCACCATGACCCATCCAATTGAATTTTTGAATGCACCATCCGAATCACCTTTCAGTTCCCAAAATCAGGATTAGTTTGGAGTTCAGTGGGAAATAGGCCCAACGCTGCTGGGAAAACATTGTGATCTTTAAGCGCAGTGGTTTGGGTGATGGCCATGCAGCAGAAGGTCTGGAACGCAACAACCAGAAAAATTACTTGGCTGTTAGGGGTAACATTTTCGGCTGGCAGTTGCGATTCCCCTGGCTGATTAGGAACGGTTTTCTCCAAGAATGGTTCCTGCGGGATTACAGTATATCCCAGTGTTTTGTAACCATCAGTGGAAGTCCTGTTTTGTTTCTCACAGTTGGTATGGAAAAAGTAGGCTGCAGCAGAGGAAAGGTCAAGAGAAAGAGGTTGTTTCAAAATAGTTGCTTTCTGAAAGTGGGGAAATAATAAGTTTGTTTATATAGTAGAGGGAGTGGACTGTGGAAAAGGGCACAAGGAGACAGGTTTCTCCACTGCTTCCTGTCTAGAGATTTTTACATAGCGTGAGGTTCAAGCACAGGTGAGTCACCTCATATAATTCTGCAATTTTAAAGGGTAGATGTCCACTTCTGGACTACTGGTGCAAGGCTCTCTTTATAGTCAATGGAGAGAAATGGTCCCCATAGATGAGAAAATCTGTCTTAGCATCAGATCAGCAGGAGCTTGTTTCTCCCTGCTGGCGTTTGGGTCTGGGCACCTACTTCATGTAGATGTCTAACTAAATGCAAACGAACCCAGGCCAGCTATCTGTGCCTGGCATGGCCCATCCTCAGATGTGCAATCCATACATTTTATTCATAATTTACAGAAGGCTCTATGAGAAGCATAAAAAGAGAAGAAAGAAATCGCCGTAGAAGAAGAAAGGAAAAGGCAAGGCAAATATGGAAAAAAAACAGAAAGCAGAGAAAATTACAATACTGGAAGCAGGATGTGAGTGCAGAAGGAATTTAGGATAAATGGCCAACCACAAGTGGGAAATACTATACAGGCTTCAAATTGCTGGTGTACAGGACTGCTAGAGAAATGCAGAAAACTGTGACTCTTTTAAAAGTATTAGTACTTTTACATAAATGTAATGTCCCAACTGATGGGTCTTTCATTGCTTCCCTAAGACAACATCAAGCACTTTACCTTCATTTTCCTTTTGTCAGCATACCCCAGTATTCTAACTGAAATTCTTTTTGACACCTTTGCCTTCAGAATCAGAAAGTTTCTCCATTGCCCACTTGCTTAATTTTCAAAGAAAAATTAAGTTCAGTTCAGTCATGCTTTTTCACACACTTGGGTAAAGCTCTCCTTGGGCATATTTTGTTCTTGAAATTCCGTTGTTTCTTGACAAAGACAATGCTGCAAAAACAGCTTTGACCACTACGATGCTGACCAATATCACCTCATTGTCTGCTTGCACTCTGCCATCTACCTGTGTCTAACTGCCGTCTTTTGTTACGTACTTAGGACATGTGCTCTTTGTTCTGTTTGTACAGCATCTTGCAAAATGGCATCCTAGTCTGTGACTGGGGCTCCTGTGCACTAAAATAATACAGGTAACAAACACCAGTGTTTTGTTTAACGTTGCTACACTGCGTGCGAACCACGTTGCACTTGCCAGCTTTTAAGTGCACAAGCACTACGCGGCACACAGGTACTAGGTACCACCGCGCTCTCCTGGTTTTGTGTCAGTACCCATCTTGCAAAATGGCATCCTAGTCTGTGACTGGGGCTCCTGTGCACTAAAATAATACAGGTAACAAACACCAGTGTTTTGTTTAACGTTGCTACACTGCGTGCGAACCACGTTGCACTTGCCAGCTTTTAAGTGCACAAGCACTACGCGGCACACAGGTACTAGGTACCACCGCGCTCTCCTGGTTTTGTGTCAGTCCCCATCAGGTTCTCCCCCCGCCTCAGGCTAATGGGCTTGTTTAGACCAGGGCTTCTAAGC
Source organism: Fulmarus glacialis (assembly GCF_000690835.1). Classification (NCBI taxonomy): domain Eukaryota; kingdom Metazoa; phylum Chordata; class Aves; order Procellariiformes; family Procellariidae; genus Fulmarus; species Fulmarus glacialis. Next base: position 279 of record NW_009231000.1, on the reverse strand, counting down.
AGAACCTCGTGTTTAGTTTTTTCCCGTTTCTTCCTTGCTGTAAAGCACGGCCTGGAGCAATTTCTTTGGGAAGGAGAACGCGGCAATCTAGACGCTACTGCAAGCAATACCGGGTGAGAACAGAAGAAAAGCAGTTTTCCAGGGGAGAGCCGTGCAGACCAGTTTAAATCACTCGTACTCCCGGTCAGCCCGTTTTGCCCGGCACCGCCTCACGCCGCCCCGCCGGGGACAGCCCGTCCACCGGTTCTGCAGCTCTACCCTCGCCGCCCGGCGGGCCCC
>NW_009230999.1:0-27531 GCF_000690835.1 Fulmarus glacialis | reverse complement strand
CCTGCGCTCACGCACGGCCAGGGGCATCGCCAGGAGGGACAGCTGGGCGCAGCGCAGGTCACGGCCTTCATCAGAGCTAATGCGCCAAGCCCCTCTGTGCGGTTGATGAGGCGATGCAGCGAAATGACGATGGTGCAAATGGTCTCTCATGGCCACAACTGTTTGTATATTGGTCATAAGAGGCACATGCGTCAAGGCCGCATACGGTATTTCTTTGCCCAAAGTCGCCTTCTTTGCCCAAAGACCATGAGGCAGGCCTTCACGCCGAGGGCCACAGCACGCAGCACAGCCGGGTTCAGCTGCCCTCAGAAAATCCCCAGAAACCTTTCAGAGAGGATGCTTTGCCATAAACAGCCATGTGCCAAAAGCGCCGCTCAACCTTTCATAACATAGAAACGAGAAAACGCTTCCTACCAAAGAATATTTTTTACGATGTGAAAATTGTCATGCTGTGTAAGAAGAAAAGTAGACATTTCAGTTTGACATACTAAGAATTATTATTTCAATTCTAACCGGTAATTTTAAATAATTTCCATTTTATTCTAAAGAATGACGTTTCAAGAGCTTTAAGAAAGAAATGTTTCATTTTTGAATCAAAGGAAATGTTTCATTATGTTAATTTTTTTTTTTTTTTTTTTTTTTACTTTTTCTTTCCTTTACTTGCAGCTTACTGCAAATGTGAGCACTTTTTTGTTTTGTTTCAGGTTAATCCAATACAATTTTCATTTTGACAGATCTTCAGGCAAATCACAGTATCTGTTATTTATACAGCTCTGTCTGTTAAAGCAGTAAGTGATATTCACTGCTCACCACTTTAAGGACAAATTGAGGCCCTAATCCTGTAAAGACCTACCTATTTTTATGGGTAGAACTGCTTACTGAGCATAAAGTTAATCACATTAAGCTTGTAAAGCACTAGAGATCTTAGAATGGAAAACATTAGAGATGTGCAAAGTAGTATTTTGACTTTCAAACACTTTTCCTTTTCTCTGCCTTTTCCTGTTGAAGGATGGGGGGACTCATTCAAACGGAATGAAAAAAATTTTTTAGTTAGAATCTCAGTTCTGCGTATTTTCTTTAATGTTATGCAGAGACCATATTCTTGATACTAGTTTTATTTCAGTTTAAAATAATGTCTGTTTGCTCAATTCAATTCAACTTCAAATATTTTATTCCGATCCTTCGTTTTAAAATACCATATAAACAGAATGGGTAAGAGCTGTGCAGACATGCAGAAAATTATTGCTCACCTTAATTCAAAAGGTGCCCTGAGTAAAGCTTTTTTTACAGCTGGGATAATGCCCTGTTTGCTCTCCTTTCTCTCCTCTCTGTTCTCTTCAGAACACAGATCTCGGAGTTACTGACCAAACCAAAAGACATTTGCGCTCTTTGCTAATCCTCTTCTTTGCACCCTCTCCCACCCAAAGTGCCTAGGAGCATGCCTCTGCTGTAGACTTCACTCAATGTCATAGCTTAGGTAATGCTTTTCACTCTCCTTTTTTTGCATGTGGAAAAAAAAATCATACACCAGCTTGAGAATGCTTTACATTCAAACAAGTGAGACAGAATGAGGGATAGGCTTAATCCCAGTTTTGCCTCAACCAGAGTTTGAAATGGGCTTTTCTGAAAATTTAAATGAGCATGGGAGATGTTAATTTTGGCATTCACAGTTCCTGGGCCATACTCCTCCTAATTTCTTTCTTCTTTCACTCTATTTTTCATCCTCTCTGCTGTAATTTGGCTGCACTTTCTCACTGTTCAAACAGGAATGGACTCTGAGACCTACCCCGTTCCCCCTGCACTTAAGATGGCATGATACCTGATAGATACAGGTTGGTAGAAGACCAGAACAGTTGTTAACAAAATGTATGGTTCCTATGCTGGGCAAGACAGAAATAGAAGTTAAGAGGAAAAGCTTTCCTGTGACTGGGAAGTCGGAGACCCATTGAAAGTTGTAAGACAGCCAGCTGTAAATCCATGCCTTCGCGCTGTGAAAACAGCTGGACTTTGGGATGGATGGTACCAGGCAGGTTCTGCAATGCCAGAGTGTCACTTGCGCACAGCTATTATTGCAGGGAAGCTGTAACATACGTCAGGACAAAAGTCTTAGATTTTATCCTTAGCATAGGAGTTCAGGTCTAAACATATGTTGGGAGTTGCTGATCATTGTTTACCACTTAGGGTGTTAAAAGGTTAAATTGGGCTCTGGCAATGTAGGTCCTCAGTTTGCATGGCTCTGAAGGCTTGTCTTTATTGCCTCTGCAGCTATGCCAGACTAGGCCGGCTGGCAGAGGCCCTAGTACAGATTCAAGACATGCTGACAGAAGGAATTTTTTGGCTGGTATAGCTGCACCACATTCCTGACTCACATAAGCAAAGACAGCATTTTTCTGCTGACGTAGCTGAGCACATAGAAGAGGTCTGCCAGCATAGCTAAGAGAACTAGAAGTGTGGATTTGTTTTTAAATTAAAAACGTAATTATCTATCACGATTGTTCAAGAAATCTTGCAAATCTGAAGCCAAAAGGCTCTAGAACTATAAAACAAATTTAAAGAATCAAATATTATAATTCAAAAAATCTCATTATTTGCAGTAATGGAAAAGCACAGGTTGTGATTTATTGTTTTCTTGCAACTGGAAACATTGCTGTTTGGCTCGTGTGAGCCCTTTCCTTGTGCCCTGAAACCATTGCAGTCAGTGTAGTCATATGTTGACAGAAGTCTCCATTCTTTGGGCAGAAGCAGGGTGTAAACAGCATATAATGATTGCTTAAAGGCTCAAACATCTTTTTTTTTTCTTCCCTTTTCTTTCTTCCTGGTACTTTTCAGGAAATAAGAGAGTATTGGTACCTCATTTCTTAAGTACTCTTAGTATTGTTTTATCAAGCAACAAGGATTTTTTTTTTAATTAAAAATCAATGGTATAGAAAATAGTTAGCATGTCATTGGCAGAAAAACATAGGAAAAAAAAATCTTTGTGTAAATCCACAAAATATATCACTAGCGACAATCCTAATAAAAGTTATCTCAAGTCAGAAGATTAATGGATTTTTTAGCAAGTAAATATAGAAGCAAAGAAGAAATTTAGACATTCAGGTCAGGCAATCATGTAAGTAAATATATTCTTTAATTTATTAATGAAGATCAGAATCCTGATAAATTGTTTATTAAACAGAGCTTCAGTATCTTTTGTGTCTGTAGCTGAATGTATTTTAAAGAGTTAGGCAATACAGATTAAAGATTAAAATAGCATTATTCACTAGTCTGTCACAGCAGGGTGACCAAGTCTGCTCCCATTAAAGCTGTCATTGCCATGTTACCTAAAATACCTACACTTAGAGACTGAGATAAATGTATACAGGAAATATTTTAACATTATCAACCAATGAAAATAGAAGTAGCAATTAATAATCTTGCACATCAATGTTCTGCTGCAAACATCAGTCTTCTAATTTAGTACACATTTCAAACTTACTCTTCATGGATTTGAAAGAATTTGTATCTGTTAGGTTTGCCACTGATGCAAAGACAAGGTGTCTTCAAACGAGTTAACGCTGTTACTGTGTTTTGTACCCACTTCACTCTAATCTAAGTTTTTCCACACAGATTGAAAAACATGCTATGATGCTGATAAGGCACTCAGAGGCAACTGTGTGTTAGTATACATAAAACATTTTTAAGCCCAGCTTTGTTTGCTTAGAATATTAACCTTTCTGGTTGAAATTTTGCTACAGATTTTTTTCTTTTTGCACATTGTGTTTTGGCAATAAGCATTTCAGCCATTTTAAATGAGGAAAGATTGACATGTCATTTTTTAAAATAATAATTTTTAAAAATAGATGATACGAAATATAAACAATTACAGCACTGAAGTAATACACAATTGGCACTGCAAACAGATCAAGTTCTCCAATGCAGTTCTGTATTCATAACTTTGTCTTACATCTTTTATAAAGAAATGTTTTATAAAGAAAGGACACTTTAGAAGGAAAGCATTGTCATGACAGTAATTCCTTTATGGTACTTTACTATATTTTATGTAAAGATACCTGTGAGTGAGGCGTCAGGTGAATGCATAGTTATCTAATAGCATGTATCTGTGTATTCCAGGCTGTGAATTTGGGTGAGTGTGCATGTTTGTATATAATACATGGTGTATTTTAATATCTAGTTAGCTATTCAAATTATTACACCTTACTGGAATGGAGCACAATAAATTTTGGCATTTAACAACATTATGCATAAGCTCCAAGCAAGCAAGCAAAAAAAAATAATGCTGTTAACATGTCTGTTGTACCACAAGTGAACAAAACCATTAATACTGAATTTAAACGATGTGCTATAGCCATAGGCATACTAGGGGAAATACCTACCAAACAGGTTCCAAAACTTTTGAATAGAAGAACCACTGTTTTTCAAATTTTTCATAGACCACTGTGCCTCCATATTATCAATCTTTATGAACACACAAGAGCTGTAAATTAATGAACACGTAATGTGTTTAAGTAATTCACACATAAATTTATGAACATGTTGAAGTGTGGTTTTTTGTACTTGGAGCACCATCTACTGGGAAGTCAGAATTAATGAACATAGCTCTACTATTTCTTTGGATCAAAGTATACTGTTTTGTAAAAAGAAAAATACTGTAGTGGGGATAGCTATTAAGTGATAAACAAAGCTTTCTTCGTAATTGAATTTTACACTGTTATCAAATATAAAGGGGAAACGAGTATTGGAGTGAAATTAAAGTTTTGTAGACTTTTAAAAAATTATTATCCACAAATAGATATCATTAAATAATGCAAACTTGCATATCTTATAACAAATCTTTACACATACAGTTTTAAAGTATTTTTAGTAATATCGTGGTAGCCATACATTGGAAAAACTGTTACCCCCCGAACTGAGATCAAAGCTTTATTCGTGACTGATCTTTTTACTATATATGGTGAAATAATAACGCAAGTTTACGATGTAACAAATCTCTTTTTTTAAGACTTAGAGTTAGAATGTAGTTTTGTGTAAGGAAATCTTCAGAAAAGGAATTCAATGTAAGTTAGAAAATGGCAACATTCAGCAAGCATAAAATAAAAACTTTGCAATATATCTCTAATTCACAAAGAATAATTATAAGGAGCTTACCTGCTAAGTTAGTTTGCTGTCTGCATCCCCTTTTTTTGTTGTGGGTTTTTTTTTCATTTCTGATTCCTATCCTACCATTCTTGTTCAAGAAAAAATGGGGCCAAAGAGCGGAGCCCGTGGTTTGTGGGCTTAGGACAGCAGAAGGTGGCAGGAGATTGATCGTAGTGAGCGTTGGTCAATTTATGCTCAGTTTGTGTAAGGAATTTATTGTGACTGTGACAGAAACAAAAAGTTAAGATGAAGAGGGAGAGGGGGGAAGAAGTTGCCTTGCAAGACCTCTGAAAAATGCTGTATGACATCACAACAAAATGAAGGAGACAAAGAAAATCGGGGTTATTCCATTTTATAGTTACTGGGTTACCCATATACCTATTGTCTTTTCTTACAGAGTGTTTCCTACAAGACCATGCCTGGGCACTGTTTCCTCTCTGACATGGGGACTCATGCAGGTCAACTTCTCTAAAATCAGCTTTTGTGGCTCAGTAATGGTTATCTACTGGATCTTGCTGTCTCTCAATAGCTGTGGTTGTTGTTCCCTTTAGTAACTTGCGGCTTGCTTTAAAACCTTAAAATTAAATAGCTTCCTGAAAGGAGCAATGCTCAGTTTAAACAGTTACAATACAGCAGAGTTAACAGAAACTCAGCTGCTAGTCTGTGTTTCTGCTGCTGTTTTCAACTGTGATACTATGTCAGATGTCCTGAAGCACAGTTCATGATAGCATTAATTTATAAAGGATACAATACTGAATTGCTGAGTCTAAACTCTGTATGGGGTGCTCGTTCATTATTTTTTTTCCTTCTGAAAAGAAAACTGGCACTTCTTTTGTGAGTAGAACTGGATGAATTGATTCAGGTAAGGAAGCCACCTGAAACATTTGACAAAATTTTAAAAGGATTAAAATACCTGCTGGAAAATGTGGAATAGCCCAAGTCATTTTGGGTGGGTTTGGTTTTGTTTTCTTCTGTCTATAGTCCCAGTCATTTTGGTTTTGTCTGGTGGTTTTTTGTGGTTTTATAAACTTCTTATGCTCGTACTTTGAGACATAATTATCCAAGTTTTATAGAAAAGTCTATCTTTGAGGAAATTTTAACCAGACAGAAACGGGGGGGCGGGGGTGTCAGCGGTGGCTGATCTGGAAATATGTCCTTGCAAGCTTACATGTTGTTTGCGGATCCAAGTTCTATGCAAACTTCTTTGTGCTCACCTTTACCAAAGATCTTAAGACTGTTCATCACTGTTGTCTTTCTGGGTATGGGAGAAGGTTCAGTTAAATTTGAGGCTGGACTGAAAAATCCGGCACTGTGGACATTGACTGGACTGATACTGCCTGTACAGCTTGGGACACAGAAATCAATGGTTCCTCTATCTGGAGGACAATCTAAAGGGAAAGCTGTCTTGCTGTAACTAAGAATAAAAGGTATAGGAAGACATCAGCAAGCGAAGAGTTAGCAAGAGATACAGAAACACAAAGGAAAAGTCTGATAAATAGAAAATGTCATGAAAATGAATAGGTAGACAGTAGGAGAGAAAAAGGGGAATCTGTACAATGGGAGAAAACAGGGACTGAGAAAAGTTCAAAGAAATACTAGCTTAACCTCAGTAACCCACTCACACTGGAAGGGCAAAGAATCTCATTTAACATTTCTTAGGTTTCAGAATTCATTGTACTTTGAAAGAATACTTGATAAATTATTTAGGCAGTTTCAACTGAGATTGGAAAAATCCCAGCCTGTCAGAAGCTATGTTAAAAAAGGTTGGTGCTGTATAAATAATTTACTTCTTTGGGGCGGAAAAAAACATACAAATGCTAGTGTCTAAAGTAGAGAAGCACTAAACCTGCTGAAGCTCGCTAGCCGTACAGTGAATTTAAGCCAGCACTACAGAGTGCTCTCATTTAAAAGCAGAGGCTATGCCAAGCTAAGTTATCAAAAGAAGGTCAGCGTTAAAGATTCTACAATTCACTGCTTTTATACATTCACCCTTTTAACACCACGCACATACTCCAGTTTAAAAAAAACTGGTAAAAGCCTCTGTTTTCATTTCTCATAGCAACTAATTTAAGTAAAGCAAGCTTATTTTTTCTTAATTCATTAGTTTTATTTCTATAAAGCAGACACCCTCCAGCTTCATCATAACAATCCACTGTTCTCAGCAGATAGTTCCCGTTCCAGTCAAAATTGCTTGACATTTCAAGGGAACTAGAGCAAGGGGTTTGTTTGTTTGTTTTTACATGGAATAATTATTACTCGTGTTTATTATAGTACCTTTTAAGACTAATCACCATAGTAACAGAAGAAAGGAATTTTTATATGTATTTATATATTCTATTATGGCTTTTATTTCAGTAAGTACAAGTGCAGTATTTGGCGACAGCAATGCCCTTCTACTCCAACATACCAGCACTATGTAGCATTTTGAGTAATGTCACTTGAGTAATGTATAGTGAGCACAGTAGCTGTCCCCACTGCCAGCATAGCTTTGCTGGCTGTCAGGAGACAACGCTCCTCCCCAAAGACACCATTCCATGATGTCCCCCATTCCTCACGGAAGTCTACAGAAAATGAGGTGACTCAGCAGCTTAGGAAGGATGAGGCCCTAAATGGGGTCCTTATTTCTTACTTCTGGCCACTACAAGAGCCCTCGGATAAATAACTGATCAGCCTATCACTTAATTCTGTGTACGGTCAATACACTCAGTGGCAAGGATGATGAACGATATTTCTGGAAGTTTGACTGACATGTATCAGGACCATCTCAGATTTGTGGCTAGAAGGAGAAAATAAATGCTATAGATCTGGTAGGTGATGAATGGATTAAAGCTCTGCAGAAAGGAGGTTAGCTAGATCACAATACTAAAAATTGTTTAGCGTGTGCATTTATATGAAACTGGAATTCCACTTGTATGCCTCCTACGCAGGCCAGTTAGCTCACTAGTCACAGCTAGGATATTTGCATCTCAAAGTTGCTGTGCAAAGTCTGTCTTGATACTTGTCAGTAGAATTATTATGTGTTCCCTGTGAGAAGATGTAGTCTTGATTTTCAAAGTATCACCACTGTGAGAGAGCATGCCAGGGCAGCCGACCTGTGGGGGAGGTTGGGGGAAGCAGAGTCCTGACTTTATTAATTCCTGAGAAACTTAAAAGCATATGGCCCACAGCATGACAACATCTACTGCAGGCATGGCTGTGACGCAGCCTTTTGCACCCCATAACTAGAAACATAACACTTTCTATCTATCTTCAGTGCCCTCAGTACGTTTTTTTTTACTAATCCATGTAATTTCATTCTGTAATACTGATGTGAAGAAAATTCCTTTGTTTTGACCTATTAGCCCCAACCACCTTTCAGTTCTAGAGGCTCTAGTAATGATCTCCCTTCTTACGTCTGGGGCTTTAGCCAAGTAGAGTGGCAAATCCCTGCCCTCCTCAGTCTTTGGCCAGGGACCCCTCTGGATGTTTCAGGGACTTTAGGCTGGAGCAGAGGCAATCATTCGTTATCCTGATTCTTGTCAGCTCCAAGGCCTGTATTCGGCAAAGATTCTCACGTAATTCTTACCAAAATGGGATGTGCCTGAAACACTGGCTTTAATTTGGTATCTTTATACTCCATATTAAATCTTTTAACTGCAAGAGCTTAATGAAGAGGTGATAATAAAGGCATTGGCAGCTTTCTCTTTTGCATTTACAATGAATATTTTTTACATAAGTAGTGGGCAGAACATAGATATATGTTCCAGGTTGTCTAGAAGTGCTATGGATGAAGAAAATGACCACCCTCAGTTTTAGTAGCAGCATATTGATATGGTAGGTAAGACAACAGCTTGTAAAGTCACATGGAGTTTGCAGTAGGGGGTTAAATGGGGAACAATAAAGTTTCCCTATTAGAGAGATTTTTCAAAATAAAGTGGCAAATCCAGTGAAGAAAATATTGTCCATGATGGAATTCCCCCATTTTCAAAGAACAAGCTAAGCTAGTTCAAACTTACTGCAAAATTGAGTTAATATTTTGTACACTTGAATTTAAAAAAAAAAAGCAACCTTCAGAAAAATCAAGCAATACCTTAATATTTATTGTTGATCCCTTCCAAATGAGGCTTTATCCTCTGCTCGTCATAGATCAAGGGGTTTACCGAGGTTTTATGTATTTATTTACTGTTTTTTCCCAGATTTGCCAATTATAGCATAACAAATGGAGAAAGGTAAACAACACTAAATAATTGTAATAAAAACTGAAAAAAAAGAAATGGAGGATTAGTTTGCTTGTTAAATTTGATGTCAGTCTGCTTTCAGAATTAGCTGCCTAATCAATATTTCTTCTCTTCCCATTTACTTACATCAGCTACCAGAGGGTAAAAATCACTGGTGGATAAATATCACTAAGAATAAAAAAATCCATTTCAGTGTTATTTTGTCTTATATAGAGTAATAGTCACTAGATGGGAAAATACTGATATGGCTAAAGAAATAAAACTCTTAAGCGCCTCTGCCTTTTATTAAAGCTAATGCAAGCTGGAGAGCAGGCTCCCTGGGGAAGGGGTTTCAAGAGCCTCTGCAGACCCCTACCCCCTGGAGTACCCCGTCACGCTACTGGGGTACCTCTGCGAGAACAATTCAGACTCAGCCACTAAGACATGTGTAACTTTGGGTTAAATTCTCCGTGTAAAAAGTGATGTAATGACACACATGGGCTGGGAAGTGTAATTTTTAAACTGGTACAATATATTACTTCATGTTCTTGTCGGCTGGCAGTAGGAGGTAAGACACAGGAAGGAGATGGACAGGGACTTTGTGGTGTGTGTTTGCAGCCTGTTCCTACAAGGTGGCTCTCCCAGGGTGGGTGTCAGGAAGCATCAGTTTATCTAAACTGATGTAGCCCATCACTAACCTGGCACAGCACTGCCTTCCAGGCATCCTACTGGGGTCTGCCTCAGCGCCAGTGCCCACAGATGCCAGAGACTGAAATGGAAAAATGGGCACCACAGCTACCACTGTGGTTATTGGAAGCATAATCACGGGGGCCGAGCTGGGGGAGGAGTATTTAAGCTGCATTTTGTTTCTATTCTTGCATGGCTGCATAACAATTACTGACTTCTATTGAGTCTCTCCCTGTTTGCTCCTTGGCCGTGTAGCTACATGGGATGCAGCATCCAGGCACGCCCCGGCATTGTTGCTCGCCTGTTCTGCACGAGTAGGGCCAAGGAGCACTGCGCGGCCGGGGCTGCCTCTGAGATGCCTGGGCAATGCTCCGCCGTTCCCCACGGTTCCCATTTGCATCTCAATGCCAGAACTGGGCCGATGAGCTGGGCTCCATCTCACTTACACCAGAGTAATAATTGATTTCAGGCCTGAGTAAGTCCATTGAGCTCAGCTGAGTTTCTCCAGATTTACACTGAAGTAACCAAGATCAGTTTGTGACCTCTGTGTAAGATGAAACATTATTATTAAGCATTTGTCCTTTTGCATGCATGAAGAGCCAAGGACACACTACTGACAGTCATATGCTAATAAGATAAGGGAGCAAAAGACGACTGAGCAAGGAAGAAATAGTTTTGAGTGCAAATCTTTTATAATTCCGAGACAAAGGTGAACAGTATTTAGATAGAGATGGATCTGACACAGATTTAGATATATATTTAGATATATAGATCTAAACTTTCATTCCCATGATTTCAAAATGCTTTTTGCATCCAGTTCAAAAAAATGAGTTATCCAAATATGCACTTTTCTCTTTCTCTCGTTGAACTTTATGCTTTCATGTGAACATGCTCACCTTACTTCACAGTAATGCTTTGCTTTTTTATTTTGAAAAAAATTCTTTGAATATTGTATTATAGCCTTGAAAATGAAATGCAACACTTCAGTAATTATATATTGATCTGTAGTTCTATTTCCTGTTGTAAAAAAAACCTGAATTCTTTGAAATTTGAGATGAAAAAAAATTCTAGAATTTCTCTGTGAAAGAAACATGCTGTTCCTGCCTGTTGACCGAGCCGTATCCTTTCTGTGGCAGTAGCTAGGTCTGTCCTGTCCAGAATTCCTTCTCTGTGTTGCATTACCTTCAACTGCCATCGCATGGCAGAGATCCCCAGGTCTGCCTGAGAATGGTACACCACATCCACCTGAAGCTCCAGGGCTTGTTACGTTATTACTTGCCTACGCAGAAAACAGCAGGAAGAATATCAGAAAACCTAAGTATGTTACTCGTTTTGGAAAGACGGACTGTAGTAAGCACAGTTCAGCACCAATGACATAGTAAGATCCAGCACCTTCATCCTTCCACCAGGGGAAAGAGGCAAAGTCCTACATCATATCACTCCAGTCCCAGCTGTTGAGAATACCTGAAGCAGGAGATGGGCAGATGAACCACATCACATTGCTTGTCTGCTTGCCAACACACAGGCTGCCTTCCCTTCTGAAGTTCATCGATCAGCTTTTCACATTTCTGTTCCCCATCCTATCATTACTCAGTTCTGTGACAACCTCTCATATAGATGCTGGCAAATGACAAACATGGCTAGGAAATACAATGTGAAACATTTACAGATTATATATGCATAGCTGCATAATGAGTATCTAAGAAGAAAGCACATTTCTTGGCAGAGTGGATTTAAAGAAAGTCCTAAAAAGTCAAAGCCAATCCTACAAAGTTCTGTCTTTCTGCTGCCTTTCACTCTTTTCCTTCCTGTACTTTTCTTTTTTTTTTTTTACTTTGTCATAAAGCAATAACGTCAACACAGCAAGCCCAGCTCTCTGCACACTTGTTACAAGCTGAGGCTATGCCTTTGATGTTGGGAGTGGGATCTGACTTACTATATGTTTCAGTGAAGACTTTTTAAGGTACCATATTTTTTCAGCTAGCAAATAAAAGGAGATGATCCATGCTTTTCAAAGAATGGACATGTTTTCCACACTTGCAATGGTTCTTACTTGCTGACTGAAATATAATTCAGACAGCACTTGAGAAGAATTGACTTTCTAAAATCCCCACCATCCCTGCAGAGGTGCTTTGGTCCAATTTTAAATAGATATTTCTGTTCCTGGTTTTGTTCAGTTTTAAGATGCTACTCATTTTAGTGCATCTTCTTTTGCAAATCCCAGAATAAAAAGAAATGTTGCAAGTGTACAAGTCAATGCTGTTTGAAGAGAATGTATTGTAAAATTATCTCTGCATCCTTTTTATACTGTGAAAGTGCTGAGAGCACTTTGATGTGGAAAGGATGAGATACAGTAATCTGAGGGGCTGCTATGAAAGGAATGATGTGCTTTAAGCTGGAACTATACAGAGAAACACACAGAGTAATGACAGCTTCACACAACATCTAATTTGATTCCTTCTTTGCACCACAGTGGAATCATTAAACCACAGCCATCTGCTAATGAGCAGGGAGGCTTCTGAACAGAGGTCACCTTTCTCCCACATTTTGTAAAATTCACTCCACCCCAGTTATGAAACCATCCATTATCTCCTTTTCTTCCACAACATTTTGTCTTTGGCAAGTTTACTGTCACATAGAAATCAAATCAAGAAAGGGAAAAATTAGAGCCTGCTTTTGCAATTGAAATTACTTCTAATTTGAAGTAGAAATTACTTCTACAGATGGGAAAATTAGTTACAAATATTCCTTAAAAAAAAAAAAAAAAAAAGCAGACTTCCTCCCCCCCCTGCCCCCCCCCCAACTAAATAACAAATGCAAAGCTGGAATACTATCGTTTCAAGCAGGAGTAACACTACATACACGCTTGCAGATCATTGCTCTACCAGCAAGTGACTTGCTGTGTGGGATCACACTTTGGTATTGCCAACTCCAGTTGGCAAATGTTGACTACAATTGTCAAGGGCAAGAAATTTCAAGAGCAGCAAAACTATTTGCTGTAGTGGGAAACGAAATGTCACACTCATTAACACATCCGTTCAAGTTTCGTATTTGTCTGGGTCAATGCTAAAAAGAACAAACTTCCAGATAAAGGCAAATGCTGACTTTTGAATGCTAGAAAATAAATGCATCAAGTTATTTTTGTATCTATGAATGTTAGATACTGAAATATTTCCTAAAGCTCAGAAATTTGTCGGATTATTAATCAGAACAAAATAAATCCACTGAGTGGCAAATAACACACTGAATGCCTCGTGAAAAGGCATACTGATTAGCTGTACCACAACTTTCCTGTGCTTATATCAAGTACAAAACACAAGCCCCAAAGTGTCTGTAACTATTACAAGACACCTAAAAATTAAAAGAGTACTTGTTTAATTTTCTCAGTAGAGTTTATTCTTTCACCCCTAAGGTACATGCTGTGATGCAAACAGACTGGAAAAACTAGATGTGTGGTGTCAAAGCTATGAAGATCCATAAAATAGCGATTAAGAGATTAGATCTTTATTTACATTTATTTGAGAAGCCAGTATAGACTTTAAAAGATTGTTTACATAGATGCATTTGACAGATAAATTGCAGCGCATTTCTTTTATTATTATTAGGGAATCTACTTAGTTATAATTCTAATACAACAAGGAATAATTAAGTTTTTAAACTCAGTGAGATAAAGAATGGACATACTCTGTGACCCAAAATGAGTTTATAATTTCCATGTAAAAATATTTGGTGCATATGTAATGAAGCTGAGGGAAGCTGCAGAATCTAGACATCTCCTATGCAGACAACAAAGCTACGTGTCACGGAGTTAAGCTTAATTCTGGTGCTGCTCCCACGACCGAGAGCATAGTTTTATTCTTTGGAACTTGGGAGTATCTAGGAATGCTGTGATTTATTTCTTGTATGTGTGTTTTATAGTACTTTCTCATACTTACTCACACAGATCTGTACAACTCAGAAATAACCACATCTGGCCAGCTGCACCCTTGAACTGAACAACGTCATCTAGTTTACTGCATTACTGCTCTGGCACAGATCTTGTCACATCACAAGCCTTTTACGCTTATTTATTAGTCTGAAAGGCTCTATATAGTGTCCAGGTAGAGTTCAAAGTGCTGGCTTTGACCTCTAAAGCTCTCAGTGGCCTAGGACCTGGCTGGAAATCGTCTGTTGTTTAAATTGAGATATACCTAAGAAAACTGGATCACTCTGCTAAAGAGAGATATTAGCAGGCTATTTTGAGAGACCATGCCTACTATTTAAATTTCCTACTTCTTTGATGAAGTCCTGAGCTGTTGCTGTGACAGGTTATTGAAAATTATTTAAAGCAATTATTTGCATATGTATGTTTTTTAATTTCATTTATAAATTTCAACTTACGGCCAACCCATGCAATGGGATGGAGAGAAAGACATAGAACTACCCAGAACTGTTTGTGGTAGATGTTTTCAGGGTTAGACGACATTAGGGCACCAGGGTGGTGTACAAAATATTGGAGGGGAACAAATTTGGTGTGTGGAGGAGGCAGCTGTCTTGAAGCAGCAGTGAGCGAGAGGGAGTGAGCAAAGGCGGGGGTCACCAGCGCAGCAGGTGGCAGAGGGCCCTGCTGAAGGCAGAAGGTGCCTCAGCTGGGGAGCGGGAAATCAGCTGAAGTGTGTGAATGTGTGACTTTGAGAGCCTTGCACTTACACGCTCCCAGCTCCTCAGTTTTGGTGTGAAATAGCCTGGATTGCTAAACATCACAGCATGCTGCAAAGCTCATCTGTCAGTGACTGTGGTATATGGGACTGATGGGGAGACTCTGTCTGCCAGGACAGGGAGTTCTTCCTTTCCATTTCATGAGTTTTAATTTGTCACTGCTGTATAGGGTAACTGCTGTGTAAGGCGGGTGCTCTTATCTTTCATTTTAAATTATTTTGAAATAGTTTCCATTGGTGTGGAGCTCATTGATAGGAATCTTTTTCTTGCTTTCCTTTCCAGTAAGGTCTGTTACCCTGGGAGAAGACCGACCATTACGGAGAAATGAAGGGCCATGCCCGCTTCTCCTGGCTGTTCCTCTCACAAACCCCACCTCAGCCTGCCAGCCACCATCCCCAGTCCCTTTCTCTCCCTTTCTCTTCCTTTGCCGCTCCCAGCAATGAGCTAATCGGAGTTAAATCTTTAGTGCCCGTGCACAAACTTGTAGCATCACTCTGATGTACACCCTTTTACTTAACCATAAAAATTGCTACTTTTCCATAGATAACTACATTAATATACTATCAAGCAGTCAGATCAGACTGAGTATCATCTTTTCCGGGAAGATCCACAGTCCAAATTGTCCTGTCTGTATATGGTAGGTAATCTGCAGACAGCTTTGGATTATAATTAAATACACTTACAAAACTTGTTTGCAGACTGAAGCCAGTGATTAATTTTCCACAAACCCCACCCTTTTCTTTTCTTTCCTTTTTGGTAATAACTTTTCTTGTACTCTGTGTTGCTAATAGTACATTAAATTCAATTCTACACTGAATGCAAAGGTTAATGAGGGGATTTTTTTCCCAAGTGGCATCCTTTCCTGTTTTCAAGCCCCCTTTTTCTCTCTTATCCTTCCCCTCTCCCTCGTGCTCTCTCTGAACGTAAAGGCTCATTGACAGATAAACTGTCATTTTTTCATTTCCAAATTTTGCTTTAAAAAATTCCTCCTTTGAGGATGATGAATTTACTAGATGCTGTGATGATGATTCTTCAGTTTTTCAACAGTCATGATGCTGTCAATCAACTGTTATGTACTATTTGGAAAAAGTAGTGATGACTCTTCACATTTAAAAAATGCTAAAAAATTATATTGCTCCAGATTATTATAAAAATCTGCCTCTATGAGATTTAGAGGCTAGTCATGATTATTTTCATGTGTATTTCATGTATTTTAGGGAAAATGCCTAATAGGCTTTTTATTTGTATTGTTATGACTCTGCTGTAGCTAAAGCTGTTCCTTGTTTACTCTCTCTTTGTTCTTCTTCACTTCATGCCATCTTTCTTCTCTGCTTATCCACACACAAACAAACAAACAGTGCTTCCCGCTGCCTCCTGGACTGCTGCCAGCTGTCCTGATGTCAACCGGCAAAGGACAAAACCAGCCCAGCAATAAAGAAACTCGCCCAGAAGCAACGCTCCGCAGCCTCGGCAGACAGCGCATCCTCCCTGTCTTCAGAATGCCAGCAAAGATGTCCTCTGCAGGCAGAGGTCTCCATACTGGAAATATTAGAAGAATTCAGGCATTTAGTTAACGTTCTATTATTGGGCATAAAATCAGAAAACCAAAATAAACTCTTTTGACTGTCCTTCAAACCAACATCTCTGGTTGCAACGCTTGGCAGAATTTTTACGTTTAGAGATTAATATACTGGTGAATAGTTAATTGACTTAATTTTCTTAAACTGCCCCTTCCTAAATAAAGGCTCTTGGGGGCACTGTTTCATTACAAAAAGATGGGAGAAAAGCTGAGAAAAACAAGATGCTTCTGTTCTCAGAATTTAATTTCCCACAATGATACACAGTGATACTATAAAGAATGACACATAAATGATAGAACTATTATCAGTAAATATTGGAGCTATGAAAACTCCTCAGTGTCAAAAATGAATAACTACATTCAAGGTAATTCATAACTGGAGCTGAGAAGCAGTGGAACAATATATTAGGGAATCCTGGAAAAGGATTTCCAGAAGTAACAGCTCATTATAGCTATAGGCAGGAGGTGGGGAAAAAAATCCGTAATGTTGCTGACAATTGGTATGGTAGAAAATAAGAACAGCTATTTGATTAGGTAGGGAAAAAATAGGAATACGTTTTAATTCATAGTGAATCCATGCCTGAAAGAAGAAATTCTAAAAAGAATTAATTAACAAGACACACTTTCTCCTATTATTCTAATCGCCTATGATCCAATGCTTAAAAAAACCCCAAACGCTCCAACACTTACTAATGCATACTGGCAGGAACACACACAAAAAAGAAAATCAAATCAGGTTTTCAGGAAACGTTCATGTCCAGAAACAGACTACCTTCAAATTTTAAGATTATATCAAACGAGATTTTTTAAATTACATCTATAAAGTAAACCCAGTTTAAAGCTGAGTCATAGTAGATCTGCAGGACGCCTCATCCAAGTAAGCGTTAAGGAACATGTTTTTGTAAATCTTAGTAATTTTATTCTTTTTGACCTGTGCTCTTTTTTAGAACTACTGAACCTGAAGTGTACTGAATGGGGTGAGTATTTGTGCTCATTTTCAGCACTGTTAATAGAGGAGGCTGGCTGTCCTTGCTTTAACCTACTTTCCCTGCTGAAGTCATTTTGCCTCATAAGCCCCATGGAGATTTGAGATGCAAAGCCAGTTGATTTCGACAGTGGTCCCACTTTGTTCAGCAATATTGCCAAAGGCTTATTTGGAAACCCTTCTCATAGGAAATAGGAACATTTGGTACTTCACAAAGACCGTAAGGACTCAACTCAAAATAGAAAGTACGGTTACCAACCGTAAGATGAGTATACTGCCTCCCTTCAAATTTAACATCCGAGGAGAAAGCCCATTAAAAACCAAAAAATATTGATATTCATCAGGTATTAAAACGTGGTGTGACTCTAAGTATTGATATAATTATTGGTTAATTGCTTGATAGTTATTATATATGACATATTCTGATATGGACTTTACCACACATTCTGTAGCAAAATGTTAAAAAAAATTACTATTTTTGTGTATACTTTCATGCTGCATTTTATTCCTGAAAATGTAGAAGTCTTTTCACCATGATCAAGAAGTATGGGACACTCACAACTGCATATTTTGAAAAAAAATCTTAAATTGTTACAAATTTGTAAAAAATTGAAGAATGTGTCGGTATGCTGGAATGCCTCCCATTAAGCGGGATGCAGAGGTGACTGATAGAGAGTGCCACCCATATCCAGACAGGCTTTTTGTGAGCACTCTTCATGATTGCTTTGCGCTTTCAAAAGAGAAGAGTGTCATTATTTTACGTGATCCTCCCCACAGCGAGGATGAAATCTGTCTGTCCAATGCACTCCTGGGAAGCAGACAGTTTTTAGTCAGTGTTCAACTGCAGTCGTGGTGTCCCCAGAAATTTCACGAAGTAGATACTTTACCAGTAATAGGACAGCAAAGAAGTATAACCATACCAGCAGCTGAGCAGCTGAATTTCCTGCCCTGGGTAGCTGCGAGGAACTGTGCCTGGCCACAGTGGTGCAAGGAGGAGGCAGTGCTTGGGCTTAGAATTTAACCTTGCAGCGGAAAATAAGAAATCTCTTCCTTGAGTGCAGTGGGATTCTGCCCTGCAGAGGATCCCACCCATGTCATCATACAGTCTGTTTCTATTTCGACCGTACAGCAAATCTGTTCTGGTATTCCTATTAATAGTTTTTTATTTGTTATTTATAGGAGGTCTTCATCAAAACAATAATGCAATTAGTTTGGCATTACTCCATCAGCTGTGCCCTGGTGCTTGCAGATCTTCTGATCTGCAGGCCATAATGATAACTAAATCATCAAATAACAATGAAGTATTCTAGATCCTGAAGTTGCTATATCACAGCCCTTTGGAGAAATACAGCCATATGCCATAGGAAAAGCAGTGCCCATTTTTAGCACAAGCAACACCAAGATACAAATCACATCACACAGAGTTAATTAAGTCAGGCACCTACTGTTTGCCTATAGTTTGCAACAGCTATTAATTTGAAGGTCTGCTATAGCGCTAAGAAAAGATAATTAACAAATGTAGCATTTCATGACATGATGAATGCATTTCTAAAGGGGCTTGTTATGGTGACTTCTTCTGGATAACACTGCTCTCAGTAAAATTTTTAGACAGTATACCATAGTAATTTAAAGGGAAAAAAACGTTAACAGATCTTACATCTGTCTCTAGGTAAAGTGGAAAAAGGTCAAGAGCTCTTACTGTTGAATATATAGCGTGCAAAACGACACTACAACTGGTAAAACTATCAAAGAAGCATCAACATTTTGGCATTTGTTTTTGTTATTTTGAACACGTAATTTTGCCAATTTCTGTGAAATTTGTTTTTAAATATATACATTTCTAAACATGACAGAAACTCTATATTTTGTTTAAAACCATATTGAATTACATACATGCTGTCACTGTCACTCCAAAGTCATTGTTTTTATCCATTTAGTGCATCTCTATTGACTGAAATATCTTCTTTTCTAGATTGAAGTGCTAACTCTTCCATTACACACCACCAGAAGAAGCTTCAATCTAGGAAAAAAAAGACAGTCTTTTGGGTAGGACTAAGGAACAATTGCTATGATATGAACTACAATTAAAACGATTAAAATGAGAGACAGGAGACAGCGTTAAGGCTCTGTGAGGATTTAGACCAGCTACAATCACAAGTCAGGGAAGATCCTTGGATCACTTTCACCCTGAACACAAATGTTGATTTCACATAGTGAAGAGCTGCTCTTTAATATAAGTAAAATGTACCACTTCCAAGAAAAGCATATTGGCATCACATTTTGTACAAAACGTAATACTTACTGCAACACTTTTTGGCTGTTATAGTGGAATTAAATATTTTATTACAAATATGCTTAAGTTTAGAATTTAATTGTTACTTTTCTTGTTTCTATACTCTCCTGCCTTTATTTTTTCAAATATGTTACTGTTCTGTTTATAATGAAGTTCTTTGTGAAATATTTCAGGGGGTCTTCCCAGCATTGTTACTGCGTTTAAACTCTGAAGAAAATGTTTTCAAACAACCTGCTAAGTTTTTAAATCTCTGTTGAGATGAACTCACATAGCTGGACATGCTGCAAGATCCAGGAGCTCCAAGGGGTGCTCAATGTCCTGCCAATATCTGGATGTCCTGTCATGACATCAGGACCGTAAGTTTTATCAAGAAACTGAAGAAATTCAGAAGTAGTAATTAATACACACGTTTTTAATGTTTCGGGTCCACTAAACATAAGGCAAACTATATATAGCCAGGTCCTTTCCAGCACATTATGATATACCATCTACCCTTATGTATTTATGCTTTAATCTCACATGAGATTCACTGCAAGCAGTCACTAGCTCCAGGCAGACAGCGCCTTTCCCTCTGCATTGCCGAAGAGATGAAAGATGAACAAAACCTCCAAATGCCAGTTCAGTAGCAGAGAAATAGTTATGCTAACTCGTCCTTTAGTTAAAGGCTTGAGTGGCTACTTCTGCTCGATGAAATAATCATAAAAATACAGCAGAAAAGTGACAGAAGGAACAGGGACTATTTTTTTTTCTTTCTTTTAACTGTTGTGAAAGATAAACTATGGGAAGAACACATATTCTCCATTTCTAGCTTGGAAAAGCGGAGTTGAAGAATGCTCTAACCATCTAGCCACGTTTTTAGAAGCATATAACAATTAATTCATTGGTCCTTAATACAGGAAAAATTTAGGTGGAATTTCCAGTATGGATGGAATATTCTTGTTTCTGATAACTTTACAGTCACATTCCCTTTCTATTTAAAGAGTAAAATTTAAGTGAAATCATGTATCAAGATTTCAGTGAGAGAAGGATTTCATCACATAAGCTTTGCACGCTTAGCAAAGAATGTGGACACAACCCCCCAACCACTAACCAGCGCATTATGCTATACAATCACCAGTTTAATGCAGGTAGGCCATAAGTGCATTCATCATACCCCGGGCTGCGGTTTCTGGGCACAAACCCACCTTCTGGCACTGAACGTCGCGTCCCCACGAGGGTGCCCTACTGTCCCAGCTCTGCAGGGCAGCAGAGAGAGTTTTTTTCTTTAAAGGCCAGAAGATATAAAAATACTTCATGGAGGCTAAAAAAAAATCATCACAAAGAAACAAAAACATAATTGAAAGGGTTTTAGTTGCTAAAAAAGGATTTTAGTTGCTAAATAAGCTAAGGCTGCCAAATGATGACACAGTTCAATTCACGGTATAGCCTCAAAATTTTAGCCAGATGACTTCTAACTTCAGGGGCTTGGCTGTAGAGTAACACCTTGGTTTGATGAACTCTCATCACTCTGGAAAAGAACCAGCGTTCTTCTGCAGTGTATAAGTATGAAGTGAAACTAAGGACGGGAGAGCACCAGTTTGCACAGACCGGAGTGACCTGTACCTACAGCACTACCTCTGGCTTCCATCCACACCACTAAATAGGAATGACTTCAAACAAACAAACAAACATTAACAACATTAATGGGGAAAACCTAAGAGTAAAAAAAGATTTTTTTTTTACGCCAATCTGCATTTGCTGTGCCCTCCTTTTCTGAATAATATGCTTACTCTCTGTATTACTTTGAGGGTAGGAGGTGCCTGAAGGGACAGGAATTGTTTCCAGTCCTAGAAGCTGGTCAAACAACAGCATTGCCACAAAATTAAAAGAAAGGAAATGCTAGCATACAGACTAGGAACCTGCTTTAAACAGGAGCTGAGCAGATTTTTGACTACTATGAGAAGCAGCTGAGAGACTGTCATTAAAAATAATAGAAAACATATGTGATGTGTTTTCACGCAGTGAAAATTGTGTGGAAGTTCCACATATGATCATCCCTACCCACCGAGCTCATGGGGATAGCTTTGCTTTGATGAGGTTTCCAAACAAGCTAGAAGTCTGCTGGCGTTTTCTTGGAAAAAATAAAAATTGTGATGGAGTGTCACGTATGTCACCCATTTGTGGTACTAAAATGAGTTAATACTGTAAATCCATGATCTTCTAGCATTCATTAAAATGTAACAGTGATGGGACTTCACAGCATAGACAGTAGATCCCTCTGAAACAGCGGTATACACGTGATGTAAGAGCTTCCTTCTTTCTTTCTCTCCCTCTCACGCATGTTGCTTCTTAACACCCTGTAGTAGAATTACTGCTGCCACAAAAAACGTAGCAGAAGGGACTGCACGGCCACTTCTGAACAAGTTCAGCTTTGTTGTTTCCGACCTCCTTTGCTGGCTAGGCTCAGCTCACTTAACTGACCTCGTACTGAAACCGCAGAGGATGCGATTTCTTGCGTCCGCTGAGGTGTGGAGGAATACCCTACGGCTGGCGCATTGTAACAGCTATCTGGAAGTACAGTTTGAGCCTTGCACAAAATTTTAATTCTACAGCATGCTAAAGGTCACACTGATTAACTTGAATGGGAATTAGCTGTGTATAAATGCCTTACTCCTAATAAAGCAGGCAGAGGAACCAGTCTCCAATCCATCATTCTGTGATTAATCAATGAAACAATATTAACTGCATAGAATCAGGTACCAGAATAAGGTATTGGAGCAGCTACGGTTGCTTTTCCAGCAGTATTAGGTACTTTTGCTGAGCTTCTAGGTACAAACCTTTACTGCTCATTTGCAGAAGACTGGGAGTTGATGGAGCTACAGCTGCTTAAGCCAGGAGAGGCACCAGCCCAGGGAGTGCAGCATGTGGATGATTTTTAACTTGTATCATTTCAAGCACAATGACAAAAACTGCCACGGGAAAACAACATGACTAAAGCTGTGTTTCCTGTGGCTTACTAATGGAGTATTCATGCACAACATTAAGCTGATGAATATGAATTTGTTGGACACATTATCCTTTCTCCCTTTGTGCAGGTTTCAAAGATTATAATTATGTTTGGTTTAATTGCTGTTAGTCTCAGTTGGATTGTCACTGCTTTCAGCATTTTCAGTATGTAGAAATTTATATTTTAAATTTGCCTTATCTGAAGGCACAACTTCTCACATGTTGATTTAATTTTGTATGAAATGGGTGTTAGTGTGTTTTAAGGTCTGATCTATCATTGTGCTCACTGTAAAAAAAGGAGAAGCATTCTATGTTGATTATTGCTGTCCTAAATACACATAAAGCTACTTGACATGAGTTAATTCAGATACCAGAAGCGATGTGATCCTGCTAGCCCATCCACAGCACTGTGCTATCCTAATGAAACAAGGCATATCAGACAGCACAGATTTCTATCTAGTGTGGTTATATAGTTTCTGGTACCAGAACTAGCTCATTTACAGTTAACTTAGCTCATGTATCTCCATTCCACTTGCACTGTGTAATAGACATAACCTGAGATAACTCAGAAATACACATAAACCCATATGAAAGTAATCTCCAAAGAGCTCTAGTTAGAGCACTCTCATGCCGTTTCTTCCAGTATGTGTTTGTTTAATAATGTTCATGAGTTACTCTTGCTTTTATGCATTTTACTGGAATGGGGAGGGGGGAGGGGGGGGGTGGTCAAGTTTCAGTACAGGGTTGAACAGAGTCCTACCGCACTCTGACTGGTTCCACTGGGTGAAGGTGCTGTTACCTGGGGACCTGCTCTTTGCACGTGGGGGCAGCTCTGCGAGGTCGCTACTTGTGCATACATGTAGGACTGATGATTGAGTACACACTTCTTCGGGGGTCTTTTTTGCTTGTTTGTTTCTTGTGTGTTTCTGTCTTTGGTTTTTTTTTTTCCAGACTCCATAATCATGCTCCATTCCAAGTGCAAGAATTTACTTCAGACTGAGAGAGAGATAAGAGATCCTAGCCATCTGTCCTGGTTTCGGCTGGGATAGGGTTAAATTTCTTGCTAGTGCTGTGTTTTGGATTTAGTATGAGGAGAATGTTGATAACACACTGATGTTTTCAGTTGTTGCTAAGTACCCTCCTAGTCCAAGGACAGCTCCCATGCCTACTGACTGAGCTAGGTACACAAGATGGGAGGGAACATAATCAGGACAGCCAGCTCAGCTGGCTAATGGGGTATTCCATACCATGTGACGTCATGCTCAGTATATGAATGGTAGGCGTGATCCAGGAAGTACCGATCGCTACCTGGTTATCGGTCAGCGCGGGTGGTGAGCAATTGCATTGGACATCACTTATTTTGTATATTTTATCATTATCATTATTATTCTCCCTTTTCTGTTTTATTAAACTGTCTTTATCTCACCTCACGAGTTTTTCTCACTCTTACCCTTCCGATTCTCTCCCCGTCCCACTGGGGCGGGGGGGGGAGTGAGCGAGTGGCTGAGTGGGATTTGGCTGCCTGCCAGGTTAAACCACGACACCATCTCTTACACTTACAGACTAGCTGCATGACTCCTGCAGGGTGATTAGGATTGCTACAGTTAGATGCTTCATCCACCATAACCACAGAGACCTGAGTGCTTCCAGGCAATTAAGAAGGCCCACATGCTGAGCAAGAAGCTGTGCAAGACACACCAAGCAAGAGGATGGGCCTGAATTCTTCCTTCTCTCTAGCAGTCTGAAACCAGAGTCATGGCTCTACTTCAGAGACTGTACATTTGGGATCTTGAGTGCAGTAGTTTCAAAAAGGCTGTTCTGGGGTATGCAACCTGCACTGCTGTCTACTCCTCAAAGCATTCACTCAGGAAGTGCAGGCTTTGGACACGCATGTCTTTTCACCCTCACAGAATTAAAACTTACATCTCTTAAAGCACGTCGCCAAACCACAAGACTAGACGCACTATAAAACTGAAGGTATTCTCCGTTCACCCTGATGAGGAATAAAATACAAGGGTGACACACTGCAGAAAAGGGACTACAAGATGAGCAGACCAGAGGAGAAATGAGCAGAAGGGAGCTTCATTCCATAATCCAATAGTAAAAGCATTAACTTAGGAAAAGAGAAAGGGAAAACCTCACTTCACTGCTTCTATTCAGTATTAAACTGCCCTTTCCCTTTCTCGTTCAATGAATCCCACCTTCCCAGCTCCTGCTCCACTTTCCATATTTAAGCAGAGAAACTGAAGAGTGTAATTTCTGTCGCCCTGTGTTACTCAGATCCTTTCAAAACATAAACTCATTTCTCAGAGGTAATCACTTGTCTCCTGGTGAAGGCACCTCGAAGCAGACTATTTATTTCCCATCCCTGTCCTCAGGCTCCCTCTGAGCGGAATGCTCAGCTGTCCATGTTTGCTCCCTCCCAGGGCATTTGGAGGGACAGCCTGAGTGATAGTACATGCGCCATCAGCCACAGGACGTCCTTCTTGTGAGATGCTGCTGCCATTGATGCCATATGCCTTTTTATTTGATGACACCTGTTTACACAGTGTGAGTCAGGAAAAAGATTACTTTCACAGCAGAATGGGAAACCGTAGAGAGTTCACGGGCAGGCGATGTTGTATTTGCAGTGGGTTCGCGGAATATCTACTGAAAGCATTTAACAATTCATATTGTCAGATTCCGTATAACCATCCAGATACATGTTGGTTTCAGTCTCCTGTGTAAGTGCCACAGTTGCAAATCATTTTGAAAGCCAAAGAAATCAAATTCTGTAGTTAAAACTTAGTTATAAGCAGAAAAAAATTCAGGTACTTTTCCCAATTATTATTACTTAACATATCCTATCCCTGTGTTTGTTTTGATTAGGGATTTCTTGCTTTATTGGTTATTCTTCTTAGTATTGCAAAGTAAATGAGTTGACTTTTATGACTTTTTAAGTAAAAAAAGCTATTACCTCTGGAGCACAGAATATTTTTATTGGGTATGATGCACAATTTTACGATAGCACTACTGGCCTTTGGAAAAATTTGAGAACAGGTTTGTACTCAGTTTTTAAACACTTCAAGTGCTTGAGAGCAAAGATTGGTATCTTAGTTTAAACCAAAGTGGTTTTGAGTTAAAATGCTGCATAGCATGCACAATCATCTCAGTCATGGGCTGATGCTCCATTTCTCTCACTCTTCAGTGGGATCATAGTCTTGGACAGAAAAGCAAGGCAGACAGCTTAAATCATGGTGGCTAAGTCTTAAACTGCTGCACCAGATTAACCAGATTTAGTCTGTCAAATCATGAATGACCCTTACTCACTATGTTGGGACTTTTTTGTTGAGCACTGAGGATTTAAGCCTGTAATCCTTGTTGCAATGAAAGCAGTGTTACAGGTGTGTTACGTGATGTTACAAAACAGAGGTACTATAATGTTCAGTAAAGAATAAGTAAGTTGATTTAAGAACCTAGACAAAGAAAGAAAAAACCAAACTTGTAGCATTTTCCAACCTTGAGAAAGTTTTATTAAATTCAGTTGATAGTTTTAAAAATGAACATTACCAGAAAATATTTAAAAAAAAAAAATATTAATTGCATTGCATTCATATAGTTTCATCCACAAAACAAAATGAAAAAAACAACACAAAAACTGTGATCAACTATAAAGTACATCTCAAAACCTCCAACACATCCCAGGAAGCTGTGTTTTCTGCGTTGTTCTACAAAAGGGTTCTCTGAATAGTGAGGAAGATTAGGAATTAGCCCTATGTATCACAGCAAGTCATTAGCAAAACTGGAAAAACAACTCAGGAGTCCTGAACAGAAATTATATGGTCAAGGAGAAAACAAGCTATTCCATTCCCACAGCCAGGAACATGGTGTCATTGAGGATCAGAGGAATACATAACTTAAGAACATTTAGGGAAGAAGCGGGGGAAAAGGCAAGTCGTTTCCCTGAGCAGTGTATGAGAAACAAACTTTTATGAAGCAGGAAGCTGGATTTCTGTTTGAACAAAACAGAAAGAAGTAGTAGTATGCAGGATTCTTTGTCTTCTGCCTGCATGAAGCAGTTAAACGAAAGAGTAGCTACAAAAACGACAAGTCATCTGAACTAAAGAGAAAGCAGTGCTGAGAGTGTTTGGTTGTTTCAGCACTGAAAGAAAAAACAGGGCTCCAAATGCTTCGAGAGCTCTCGGGGCAAGGTGCAGAGCCAAGCAATTGCCCTTTCAAGTTAGCTGAGACACTGAAGGACCCTGACTCAAATGTAATCTTAGAAATGTATTTATTGCTTCATCAACAGTTTCTGTTGTTGAAATTATACAGCTTAATAGGATAAAATTAGTCTTTTACCTACCTAATAAAAAAACCCCAAAAAACAAAAAACAAACAAACAAAAAACACAACAAAATCAAAACCAAAAACCAACCAGCTCCAGGTAACCTGATAAGTACAATATGAGAGTAAAGTTCTTTCACGAGGGGTAAACTAGAAATCTTCGTAGAATTGGGGCACACATTTCATTCCTTGTTGAAAGAGCAGGTTTAGCATCTAGGGATTCTCTCCGTAAGACCTGCAATCTCTCGTGGCAGGCAATAAGCAGCATTCCTCAGAGAGCAGCACAAGCAGTGCCGAACACCCTGTGTCCCCAAGAATCACACCTTCAGAGAGTAGAAACCAGAGCTGCTCTTCAGAAGCTGTTCTTAATTCAAAGTTTACAAGAGAAAAAGCAAAGGTCAAGCAGGCAGTATGACAAAAGTGCTGCAGTGGGAAAGCAAGTGACCGGGAAGAAGGAGAGAGGAAAAGGGCACTGATGTTGCAGGAAAGAATATGCTTTGCAAATCAGGAAAAAGTATCTCTAGAAATGATAAGGAATTTGAATTGTAGGCTCTAAAACTGTAGTAAATAACCTCTTAGACAAGAGTTTGAGCCAAACACCCCTCTTT
This sequence comes from Fulmarus glacialis, assembly GCF_000690835.1. Classification (NCBI taxonomy): domain Eukaryota; kingdom Metazoa; phylum Chordata; class Aves; order Procellariiformes; family Procellariidae; genus Fulmarus; species Fulmarus glacialis. The sequence continues at coordinate 41 of NW_009230999.1, read as the reverse complement.
TTATATTAAAAGATGTGGGAAGACACATAATGAGCGATCCA